>NC_135671.1:7779725-8079725 GCF_964188315.1 Podarcis muralis | reverse complement strand
CTTCCAGTGAGCACTCAGGGCTGATTTCCTGAAGAATGGAGAGGTTTGTCCTTCTTGCAGTCCGTGGGACTCTCAAGAGTCTCCTCCAGCACCATAATTCAAAAGCATCAATTATTCGGAGATCAGCCTTCTTTATGGTCCAGCTCTCACTTCCATACATCACCACTGGGAAAACCATAGCTTTTACTATATGTGGCTGGTAGCCATCAATAGCTTTTTTCTCCATGAATTCGTGTAATACTCTTAAAAGTCATCCATCACTGACTCCTGTGGGAGAAACTTCCATAGTTTTAACGATGTGCTGCCTGAAGTTCTTTATTTTATCTGTCCCAAATCTTCCAAAATTCACCTTCCACAAGTTTCAGTGTTTTGAGAGAGGGTGAAAACCATTTTCTATCCACTTTCTCTCTCACATGAACGATTTTATAAACTTCTATCATGTCACCTCTCACTTGCTTTTTTCTATAAACCAGGAAGTCCCAAAGGCTGCCACCTTTTCTCATGGGGAGGGGGTGGGTTGCTCCACCCCATCGATCATTTTGGCTGCCCTTTTCTGAACCTTTCCCAAGCGTACAAATACCCTTTTGGAGGCGAGGCAACCAGAACTGTATTCAGTACAGTGGTACCTCGGGTTACAGATGCTTCAGGTTACGTGATTTTGGGTTGCGCACCGCGCCGAACCCGGAAGTACAGTGGTACCTCGGGTTAAGTACTTAATTCGTTTCGGAGGTCTGTACTTAACCTGAAACTGTTCTTAACCTGAAGCACCACTTTAGCTAACGCCGCCAGAGCACGATTTCTGTTCTCATCCTGAAGCAAAGTTCTTAACCTGAAGCACTATTTCTGGGTTAGCTGAGTCTGTAACCTGAAGCGTATGTAACCTGAGGTACCACTGTACCAGAACGGGTTGCTTCTGGGTTTCGGTGCTCACGCATGCGCAGAAACAGTAAACCACGCTTTGCGCATGCGCAGAAGCGCCAAACCGCGACCCAGACGCCGTGCTGCGGGTTGCGAACGCTGCGGGTTGCGAATGTGCCTCCTGCACGGATCACAATTGCAACTTGAGGTTCCACTGTATCCCAACTGTGGCCCCCTCAAACATTTTAGGGGGGTGGTGGTTTGAAGGGATCTCGACCCCGAGGCGTTGGCTCCTTCCAACTGTCTGACTTCACCCCCAAAGGCGCACGCTTTTCCATTGTCGCCAGAGACAGACGGACGCCAACAACCTGGGTTCGAGCCCCACGAGGGGCGAAAGATTCCTGCGTGGCAGGGGGCTGGACTAGGTGCCCCTCGTGGGTCCCCCTTGAAGTTCACACGACCACTTGTCATTTGCCATTGGGTTTGGGAGTCATCACCCCGCCAAGCTCCTCCTCCCTTCCTTCCTTCCCCAAGCCTCGACGCCTTGCTTTCTGACCCGCCTCTCTTCACGTGCTGGGGCCAGAGGGCTGCTGAGGGGGCTTCCTCTCCTCTCCCTCGCGATTAGTCGACACCCCCCAACACCCCCTCCTCCTCCTCCGCTCCCTCCCACCTCGTCCCAGGGAGTGGGCGCCAGGCGCGCCAGCCACCTTCCCCGCCAACCAGAGCCAGGCGCGCAGGCGAGGAGCTCGCGGCTCTTCCCCTCACGACTTCCTTCCACGGAAAAGAAGCCGCCGCGCGCCGCCGCCGCCTCTTTCCCGCCCCTCACGCGGCTCGCTCGGGGTCTCTCTCTCGCCGCCGGGGAAGCCCTGCATGCTGCAGAAGCAGCTGCTGCCGCTGCTGGTGGCCAGGGCGAGAGCCCCGCTGCTGCTTCTTCGCCTCGCCTCGGCGCGCTCGCCTGCCCGGCACCTCAGCCCAGACGCGCCGCGGACGGGAGAGGCGAGGAGGCGGCGGCGGGCCAGGGCGCTCCGGACCGGCGGAGGGAACCATGAACAGCGCCAAAGGCGAGCAGGAGCACAGCCCCGCCGAGCCCAACCTGCAGGAGGAAGAGGTATACCTGCCGGAGGGGAGGCGGACGGGCCAAAGGCTCCAGGGCTTTCCCTTCGGAGCGCAGGGGCGGCGTGCGTCATGGGCTTGTCCGGGGAGCCCTGGAAAAAGTTTTTGGGGAAGGGGGGGAAGCGCGCTTTCAAGCAGGGCAGCCGTAGAGCTTTTCGGACCCCCCCCCCATCCCTGCCACCCAACCACCAGCCCGTCCCTTAAAACGCGTTGACACCGAAGCTGTTCGCTCCGTCCGCTTTGGAGAGGTTGCGCAACGCTTGGAAAACGAAAGGCGCGCCGAAGGTTCTCCGAAGCAACTAAGTTTGACCTTAGTTTGAACGGGGAAAGTGGGATGGTTGGTGCGGGGGGGGGGGGACATGGGAGGCGAGCACTGTGTTTTCTCCTTCCTTTTCTCTCTTGTGGTCGTGCGCTTTCTCCCCGTAACCGAGTTGCCCCCCCCCCCCCGACTCCCCACATTAAAAGCAGAGTACTCCTTTAAAGAAAAAAAGCAAGCCAGGCGCGCTCTGATTAATAGATAACGTATCGAGCGCATTCTTTCCCGATGAGTTAAGATGCAGAGAACTTGCACTTGGGCAAATCTTAATTCAGAGCCACCTTGGGGAAAGGTCGTAGTCAAAAAAAGCAAAGCGTGGCAAAACACGCATATTAAGTTGGCGATGCGCTTTGGCAATATCGGTAAATGGTTGAACTCAATAATAAAGCAGTGCGAGCGATTTCCATCGTTAGAGATTGTTGTACTGTATTGTGTTGCCCATTTATGGTTCAACCCTATATGCTTACTCAGAAGCAAGCCCATACTGTTCAGTGGAAAACACTCCTAGGTAGGGTTGCATATCTCATAGGATTGTATATCTCATAACATAAGTAATTTCCTTGAAATACTTGTGAGTCCTTGTAAGTTTGAGGTATTAAGCCATGCTTTATGTCTTAACCACCACATGCCACTTATAGACTGTCTACTCAATTTAAACCTCCCTGTGTGTGATTTGAATATTACAACCTTATAATGGATAGGTAGCCTGTGAATTTATAACGCCTACAGCATTTCTGTTCACAGTCTTTTTTGCAGGGTGATAAACAGTCAAAACTCAGTGTAGTAGGACCTTAGGCATTTTGTTGGAGGAAAGTTTGCTTTTCCTTGAATTAGACTAGTCCACAAAACCTTAGTGCTGGAATGATATTGTTAGTCTTTAAGCTGCCATAAGACTCTTCGGTGCTGGTGTTGTTTTGCTACACTGCTCTGAAATAAAGAAAGATGGTTACTCTTGAGCAGGGGTCAGCAAACATTTTCATCAGGGGTCCACTCTCCCTCAAACCTTGTGAAGGGCCGGACTATATGTTTTTTTTTTGGGGGGGGGGGGAGAGAATGAATTCCTATGTCCCACAAATAACCCAGAGATGCATTTTAAATAAAAGGACACATTCTACTAATGTAAAAACACGCTGATTCCTGGACTGTCCGTGGGCCAGATTTATAAAGCGATTGGGCCAGATCCGGCCCCTGGGCCTTAGTTTGCCTACCCGTGCTCTTGAGGCTAGGAACCTGTTTGGGAAAGAATTAAGGCAGTAAACTACCCAGATTAACACTTCAAGCCTATTATGAAGTGCTGCCGATTCACAGATCCTAGAAGGATGATTGGTGGTTGCATGGAACAAAACAAATTTTCTTAAAAGAAAAACATTTCCTTGTATCATGTATTCATTCTGCCTATCTGTGGGAATTACCGTATATTTATAGGAACACGAATATGTAGGTTTCTTCATCTATTACAATATATAGGCTTCTAAGCATCAGTTCAGTTTGTTATAACGTGATAACTTGCCCATATAGGCAAGAATGAAAATTCTAATGTTTGCATTGTTTTTCAGGTTGCCGCCAAGTACTAACCAGATAGTGCTTGCGATCTGCAACATAAACCGCTATGAAATATGTATATGTATGAACATTAATTACTATACCGATTAATTAATTTTAGGCATGGTTTGGACAAACTTTGAAAATTTTGTATTAGTAGAAGTTCTCTTTTGGGAACTCCTACAATGTGCTTAAACTCGGCATAAGCTTGCCTTGTATAGTAGCCGAGATGTTTGTTGATGGGGTTGGTTGTTGAGACTCTTCATTGCCCTATCCCCTTAGTTGAAGGAAGAAATTTTAATGATTTAATAATCTTGTTAGCGGCGAAATCCGGTGGTGGCTCGGAAAACATTTATGGTGCAACCTGTTGTCTTGTGATGATGTGCAACGAGGTATTGTAACAACACATTCATACACGGCTTTGATGCTGTGTGTGTCCTTTGTGCTTCTGGTGTCAGCCTTGGGACGTCCTTGGCTCCTGAAGTCCCAATGGAGAGCATTTTCAGTGGGTTTGGGGGGGGGGGAAAGAAGTTATTGGTGCTGCACTACCTAAGTATTTTCCTGGTCCCTGTCATTTCACCATTGGCAGCAAATAAGTAATGAATGGGAAGCTAAGGATGGAAGGAACATGGGAGTCCACAGTCACTTGTGTTGCATTCACCTACAACCTGTTTTTCATTTGTTTGGTGGTATTACCTTTTAATAGTATTGGGCTTGGGCAGAGGATTACATTAACTTCTGACCCTATTCCAACCTTACAGTTTATCGTTCCAAATATAAACGTGACTTAAATCTTGGCAACCTCACATCTCTTAGAGATCTGTGCTCCCATAGATAAACCATTTGGAGGTAGTGCTGACATCAGTGCCTCTTTACAGCAGAAGCCTCAAACAAAGAACAAGTTCCTGTCTCAAAGAGCTTTCAGCCTAAAGTTTGATGGCAACTGTGCAGCAGGTTAGCAGTGCAGGTTAGCAGATAACTGTTCAGTGTACTGTATCAGTTGTGGATTTTATACTTCTGTGTTTTAAATTCACTTGTACTTAACTTTGTATGTAGAGAAATAGAATTCTGATTTCAGACTGTGGTAAATGGGCAGTGTGGGAGAAGGAAGTCGGTGAAAGCAAAAATTGGACGTAGCGCTGACGAAGGACCATATTTCCATTAATTATCTCATCCTTCACTTGTACACACCAGCTTGTTTCATTCATATGTTTGCATTCTTCCATTATCCCACTGTTTCTGCGCAATAAGGAGCACACATTTGCTACCATTAATTTATTGATATATATTTTATGCAGAGTTTAATTAGTTTATTTCCTTGGGCTAGGGAAATGTAAAAGTCTGTGAGGTGGATTTCTGCTTCCACTGAATACAGGGAATGGAAGTGGAGGACCAAAGTATATGTTACATGGGAGGTCTGTGATTGGATATCCCAATATATTACAGTGGTACCTCGGGTTACCTACACTTCAGGTTACATACGCTTCAGGTTACAGACTCCGCTAACCCAGAAATAGTACATCAGGTTAAGAACTTTGCTTCAGGATGAGAACAGAAATCGTGCTCCGGCAGCACAGCAGCAGCAGGAGGCCCCATTAGCTAAAGTGGTGCTTCAGGTTAAGAACAGTTTCAGGTTAAGAACAGACCTCTGGAACGAATTAAGTAATTAACCCGAGGTACCACTGTACTTCGAAACTTCCAGGGTTCGTGTGTTCCTAGTGTGATCTGGGAAATGGTACTGGTAGTATTTAACCCTTCCCTAGTACCATTTTGTCAATGTAAACCCCATCGCTCAAACTATTAGCCAAATTGTAGGGGAAGACCTCTTGTCACTGCCCCCCCATAGGGTAATAGCATCTCTGTGTGGTTAAATTGAAGGGTTAAACACACCTTCCCTAGTGGTTCCCAGCCTTTTTTTTTTGCTATGCCCCACCTAAGCATGGGACGCGGGTGGCGCTGTGGGTTAAACCACAGAGCCTAGGACTTCCTGATCAGAAGGTCAGTGGTTCGAATCCCCGAGACGGGGTGAGCTCCTGTCGCTCGGTTCCAGCTCCTGCCCACCTAGCAGTTTGAAAGCACGTCAAAGTGCAAGTAGATAAATAGGTACCGCTCCGGTGGGAAGGTAAACGGTGTTTCCGTGCACTGCTCTGGTTCGCCAGAAGCGGCTTAGTCATGCTGGCCACATGACCCGGAAGCTGTACGCTGGCTCCCTCGGCCAATAAAGTGAGATGAGCGCCGCAACCCCAGAGTTTTTTTTTTTTTTTTAACAAGGACAGCTCAGTAAGTTCATGGCTAAGATGTGAGTCCAGGTTTTGAACTCCAAATCCTACCTCTCTTTGCTGAGCCAAATGTCCCTCATAACCTCCAGCATCACTTAACAAATTGAAGAACCTTCTGGGCTGTTGTTGGTGTTATGTACTGAAGTTCTCACCCTGGGCCAGCAGGGGGATACTGTAGATAGTTTTCACTCAGGTCTGCATATGCAAATAAGGAATTGAAAGTGACGTTCAGTGATTGGATAGTTACAGAAAGTTGTTACTGTTGCCATGTAGTTGAGCTCCATATAAGCAGGTTGGCTGAACCCTTCAGTTCAGTTCTGTTCTGGCCTGTGAATAAACAAGAGCTGTTTGAAGAATCGCTGTGGCGTCTGATATGTTCACCCACAACTTAACAGTTGGCACCTGTCTTGTTAATGTCTTGCAGTTAGGCTGATAAACTGTGTGTAGAGTTGCTAGAACAGACATGCAGTCAGAACAGTGCATGTTGAGGGGAGAATAGGGGATTGGCGCCATAAGAACCTTTCATCAAACATTATGATTCAAAATAGAGCAGAAGGCCCAGACCTGTAGTTATTCTAGCAGCTGAAAAACTGTTCTAAGAAAGGGAGAAATTGCCTGAAATGATGTTTTCTAACCACTGTGTAGCATATACCGTATTTTTCGCTCTATAAGACACACCAGACCATAAGACGCACCTAGTTTTTGGAGGAGGAAAACAAGAGGAAAAAAATTCTGAATCCCAGAAGCCAGAACAGCAAGAGGGATCGCTGCGCAGCGAAAGCAATGATCCCTCGTGCTGTTCTGGCTTCTGGGATAGCTGCGCAGCCTGCATTCGCTCCATAAGACGCACACACATTTCCCCTTACTTTTTAGGAGGGAAAAAGTGCGTCTTATAGAGCGAAAAATATGGTAGTTGGTGCCTGAAACATCACTGTTAAGGACTGTTTCTCATGTCAGTGCAAACGGAACTCCCTTGTGATGGAAGGACCAGGTCTTGTTGTGATGACAGCTAGGTATGCTGAGTCTATACAGTAGTAATTTACCACCTAGTATGGTCTTTTTGTTTATTAAAAACGAGTTACCATCTGAATTACTGGTATAAGTTTTTTGCTACTCTGCGGTTGTCTGCCAGATGGTAAGGCTCTCTGCATGGTGAGTTGGTTGTTGCTGGATGTAGAGCAAAAATGACAGTGGTGTTCCCCTGAGCTGGGTGGCAAACATTCAAGTATATTCTTCTTCAGGTATTGCTAATCTTCCGTATCTTTTCTTGGTGGCATATCAGTTTTTGTTATTTCCAAATTCTGTTGCCGTTTGAAGTGACTTTACCTTTCTGAGTTGCAATTTAGAAGATTTTTTTGTGTCAGTGCCTGTGCTTAAGTTCCCCCCCCCTCCCCCCAGATATCAGTCTTGGAGTGTCATAGGACAGATCTTTACTATACATTGTAAGCGCATCCAGCACACATTTTGTAGCTTGTTAAGAGTGCTTAGAATTGTAGATCTGTAGGGGGGGGTTCAGTTCCCAGGATTTGGGGGGGGGAGTCATGTTCCTTAAATGTGCATTTGATATGCTTTAAAAATATTGTGTGTTCATTGTGTGGATTGCCTACTTTGAAGAAAAAAGTCAACAAGACCTACAGGGAATGTGAAGGTCCTGAATGCAAATCCTACATTGACCTAGACTAGCTGTCTGAAATGCCAAAGCTTTCTGATCCAGCCAAGAAGATATGCATATGGGTCTCCATAGCTAGGTTCCTTACCGCACTGTGTAATCATACAGTATAATGGTACCTTGGTTCTCGAACTTACGATAATCCATTCCGGGAGTCCATTCGACTCCCGAAACCATTCAGAAACCAAGGCACGGCTTCCGATTGGCTGCAGATGGGATACAAAACATAAAAAACACACAACAATAAAAACCCACCATTCAAAATACACAAAAGCAGTTAAAAGCAACAGATCAGGCTGAACAGCCATTAAAATGCCTGGGCAAATAATTGAGTTTAAACCTGGTGCTAGAATGATGTCAGCACTAATTGCACCTGTGAGTGAAGGGCATTCCACATTCCCGGTGCCACCACCAAAAAGGCTGTATTCCTCACCGTGGGCTCACCCGCAGCAGTCAAATGCAGCCTTTTAAGACTTCATAGTTACAGGCAGCTTAGCATAAGGGAAAGGTGTTCCTTTGGGTATTTTCATCCCAAGCCTTTTCGGGCTTTAGATGCAGGTGCCAGCACTTTGAATTGGATTTGGAAGAGAACAGAATCAGTGTGATAAGATTCCACCCAGCTGCACCATTTGAACACTTCCAGGTGGTCTTCAGTGGCAGCCCCATGTACAGTGCATTGCAGCAATTCCCTTGGGAGGTTACTAGAATGTGGGTCACTGTGAACAAACTGTTCACTGTCAAGGAACAACTGCAGCTGGCAAAGCAGCCAGCTCTGGGAAAAAGCACTCTGTACCACTGAGGCCACCTGTGTTAATGGTGACAGTGCTGGATCCAGGAATACCTGCACACGGTGTACCTTTTCCTTTAAAGGGAGTACAACCCTATCTGGAAAAAGCTGCCTGCCTGATTCCACAGACATGAGAACCACTTACTCCTTCTCATGATTCATTGTCAGTTTATTGGCTTTCATCCAGCCCATCACCAAATACAAACCGCATAGCTTCACTTGACTAAGTTGACAGATGGAAATAGAGTTAGGTTCCATCTGCATCATTAGTGGTCTTGTTTAATAATAATAATAATAATAATAATAATAATAATAATTTATTATTTATACCCCGCCCATCTGGCTGGGCCTCCCCAGCCACTCTGGGCGGCTTCCATAAAAACCAAAAATACAGTAAAATATCACACGTTAAAAACTTCCCTGAACAGGGCTGCCTTAAGATGTCTTCTGAATGTCAGGTAGTTGTTTATCGCTTTGACATCTGCTGGAAGGGCGCTCCACAGGGCAGGCGCCACTACTGAGAAGGCCCTCTGCCTGGTTCCCTGTAGCTTTGCTTCTCGCAATGAGGGAACCGCCAGAAGGCCCTCGGCGCTGGACCTCAGCATCCGGGCAGAATGATGGGGGTGGAGACGCTCCTTCAGGTATACTGGACCGAGGCCGTTTAGGGCTTTAAAGGTCAGCACCAACACTTTGAATTGTGCTCGGAAACGTACTGGGAGCCGTTCAAGGCTCCAGAAGCCTTCCTTCTGGCAAGGGACACCTTTCCCCCCCTTCCTGCTCTCCTGAAATCTTCCACAACTGCGCTCCTTGGTGCTAAACAGCTCAGGATTGGTGCTGGCTCACAGCCCCTGAATCCGAGCGCTTTATTTTTGAACAGTAGGGCAGGAGTTCCCAAACTGTGGTCTGAAGGATCACTGCTTCACACAGGTGGCTTGCAGAATGTCTGTGAAGAACACTTACCATTTGACTTCTGTGGATTTCAAACTGCAGTACAATAAAATACATACAATGTAAGAAATCAAGGAAGCAATAAAAATGCGATTGAAAGTCACACAGCTTCTAGCACAGCACATTACAATTGCTGCAGCAGGCTCAAGAGTCATTAAGAGGTCTGCTAAGACCATCAGCAATTTTCAGTAGCGGGAGAAGTATAGTATGGGGAAGAGAGGAGTTTTTTTTAAATTTTGGTGCACATCATTCCTCTGACTCTTAATGTTCAACTTCTAGGATACTGTTATAGCAGGACTAGGGGACCTTTTTGACTCCATAGGCCAAATCCTTATCAGGGTCTGCCTTGTGGGCCAAATTTGACAGGTGTGTGTGGGGAGGGGCGATCCTGCTTAATGTTGGTTTTGGTTGTGTGAGAGAACTCTCACATTCACCTGGACCAAGCAAATTCACTTTCCCTTCACATCAGCTGAGGCCCTGTGTACCTGAAGGAGCGTCTCCACCCGCATTGTTCAGCCCAGACACGGAGGTCCAGTTCCGAGGGCCTTCCGGCGGTTCGGCCACTGTGAGAAATAAAGTTACAGAGAACCAGGCAAAGGGCCTTCTTGGTAGTTGTGCCCGCCCTGCGGAACACATTCCCGTCAAATGCCATCATTCCCTATAACAGTGCCTACCAACTTGGAAACAAAATGGAACATATCCGAAACCAGGTAATGGTTTCTACTCCATTGATATTTTAAATAAAAAAACCCAGTCATCTCAGAATCTTACCTTTGGGACATTGAAGTGAGATGTTAAAATTCATCAGAATGGCTGCTGGGTTTGAGAGTTAAGAGTCTAAGAATTTTTATACTACTACTACTACTAATAGTATGCAAAGCAGGGGGATGGGTTGAGTTATGTTCTGTTACAGGGGCTGTTACAAAGATGAAGGGATCAGGCAACATTATATCAACATACTGGTCATCTGTTTGAGGTATATGTTTGTGTTTTGGTGCCTGTACAATTTTGAAACTATTTATGTATATAAATCAGTTCATTTCTTCAGTGGTGGTTATGTGGTAAACATGACCTGCATGATTCCTATATTCTCGAAGCTGAGAATTATGTATGGAAATTCATCCATCTGAGTTTGAACACTAAAAACAACAACAACCTCTTATAACTTCAGCACAGGCCTGTAAAATTGCTGCAGGCCTCTGGCAAGTTACAAGCCTCTCTGAATGGGAGAAAGTTCGATAAGTCAGACAAGTATCAGTCCTCCCTACCCCATCAATTAACATGCCCAAAATTGCCAACATAGATCGGGCGTGGGCAATTTGGGGAAGTGTTTTCTTTTTTTCAAAGCCTAGAAATATTGTATGCTGCTGCTTTTTTTTTTGCAGTGTTGCACCAATCTGAAATATGTTCCAGATATAGATTATAGGGCACAAGGATATTAAAAGGAAAGAAAATTGCATTCCTACTCCACCAGACTTAATTGTTCATTTAAAGCATGGTTGTTGGCATTGTGGATTTTAGTGTGTCCCCCCCCCCCCCGCAGTAGCACGTCTGGAGGTCAGTAGTGTTATTATTTTTTTGTAAGACCTTTGGCTGTGATAAATATTGGTTGAGCCCACTTTTTTTGTAAGGAAAATAGCATGGAGATCTTTGGAGGTAAGTCTTTCAGACCCAAAATGCTTCACTTTAGTGATGTTTTCATGATTCTGTATATGTCTGTTGGGAAGCAAGCCCCACCCAGTTCAGCGGACTTTTACAGTGGTACCTCAGGTTACATACGCTTCAGGTTACACACTCCGCTAACCCAGAAATAGTGCTTCAGGTTAAGAACTTTGCTTCAGGATAAGAACAGAAATCGTGCGGCGGCGGCGGCAGGAGGCCCCATTATCTAAAGTGGTGCTTCAGGTTAAGAACAGTTTCAGGTTAAGGTACGAATTAAGTACTTAACCCGAGGTACCACTGTACTCCCGAGGAAGTGACAATATGACAAACTACAGAACGGCTTGTCTGAGCTGTTCAGGGAGCAGGAGAGAGGCCTTTTCATGATGGCACCATGGTTAAGATGGGCTGCTGTGACATGTGAATGAGGCAGATTTGTATGTACATTTGAATTGGCTATGAGGGTTGTCATTGTACCTCCATGTAAAGTGAAGTAACTGCCTTAGGTTTCAGGTCTTGGATACTCTTACAGAAGACAGGGTGGAAAATTGACGCACCTGTCTTTTGAGATATGCTCCTCAAGGCGCATTGAAATGAATGGGAGCAGCTCAAAATCTAGCAAGAATGCTATTAGCTGCAAGATATAGCTTGGTGTGTATGTGCAGTGCTGAAAGCTCCAACTTAAAAGACCCAAGAGACTGCTTTATTTTTTATTAAATAATAGAGCTATAATTTTAAAATATGGTTCTTAATGACTTTTTGGTTTTGGCAGAGCTACAGATCTGAATGTTCAAAGCTAGGAAGTAATAGAAGCATGTCAGTGACTTAAAACTCCGTAAGAATCTTCCGCTTGTGGAACCAATAAATCATAAAGAAACGTGCGTTTTATTGCAATGGTAATGTGTTAATCCTGTGACTGGATTTTTAATGACAGATCTAGGGTTGCCATGCACCCAGAATTTCCTGGACATAGCTGGGATTTGGCCATAAGAAACAATGTCTGGATTTTCACTTTTTGAAATATGGCAACCCTAGAGAAATTGGTGAATTCTAGGTCTTTAAGAGATAATTTCTGTGTAGTTGGGAAACTGTACGCTTTCATTTTTGTGGAACTCTATACCCAGCTAACTATTGGGAAAAACATATTTATTATGTTTGTAATTATTTTAATGCCTTAAAATTACCTTGATGGGCCATGCATTTTACATTTAAATCTTATGGGGTGCTATGGAAACACGATTCCACATGTGCGCTTTTCTTCTGCATCCATGTTCCAAAGAGTTGATGCTTTTCTTGGTCAAACCTGTAGATGGAAGGAGTTCATTTAATGGAAGGCCCATATAAGATCAGCGTACACAGTTGGGTCTGATGAGCATTTACTGTTCCCAACCCAAATCCTGCAGAAAGCCATCTAATTCAGATTTTATTTTTATCCTGACTTGCCTTTAAGAGGTGATTTAATTATTGTCTGATTTTATATCAATTGTTTTTTTATGTTAGGCGCCCTGAGCCCGGTCTCGGCCGGGGAGGGTGGGATACAAAAAAAAATTAAAAATAAAAAAAAGTTCATTATTCAGTTCATTAAAAAAATGAACTGGCTTGGTTGGTAGTAATCTGGGCTCTAGATGGCATTAGATTACTTCTGTAGTTGGTATGTATTGCTGTTGAATGATAGGCTAATGCTGCAGGCTAACAAAATTCCAGAGATAAGACGTAAACTTCCCCTCTGAACCCAAAGAAATCTGAAAGTTTGCTTTGCACTTGCCATGTGTATTGAAGCTTTCATTTACTTTGGATGGTTGTAGAGGAAACAGCCATTGACCAGGAATTCCAAATCAGAAACATTTAATGGTTTACACAGGGTGACATTTTCAAGCTGCAGAACAGCAGATAGCAAGAAGAAGAAGAAGAAGAAGAAGAAGAAGAAGAAGAAGAAGAAGAAGAAGAAGAAGAAGAAGAAGAAGTTGTTATTTATACCCCACTCATCTGGCTGGGTTTCCCCAGCCACTCTGGGTGGCTTCCAACAAAATATTAAAATACAATAGTCTATTAAACATTAAAAGCTTCCCTAAACAGGGCTGCCTTCAGATGTCTTCAGATAGTACTTTAGTAAGGACTTGTATCTTTTTTTTGCCACGCAATAGTATTCAGAGTTACAAAACAAGAGTAAAAGAAAACTTCATTGTTGAAGTAATCTAATCTAAATCAGTTTCATTCTACCCAGTCTCTTTGGTAGACAAAAACCAGTTAAAAGATCCATAACTACTCCAGTGGTAGTGCTGTATATGAAATAGACTCTAACAGGATGTTCCTAATGGAAGGTGACCAGTAGGAGATCTGTCAGACCTCCTCATCCTTTTTCTGCTCTAAAACGAGGCTGTTTTGCCATTGAGCATTTAACTTTTGGGTTATTGATAGATATAAATATGCTATGATGCTGTATAAAATGAGTATAATCTCTGTATTGGAGAAAGAGGAGCTGAGCCTAAATGAACTGTAGCTTGCCTCTTAAGAGTGCCTAGTGAGATATGGCTGAGGTGAGATATGAACTGGAGGATTTCTGGCTCACACCATTTGGCTGCAGTCCTACACTTTCCTGTGAGCAAGTCCCATATACATCAGCGGGGCAATGAACTCAACGGAGTTTACTTATGAGCAGATATGTATAGGATTTTATCCCACGTCGCTCCACCACCATGAATAAAATATAGGTGGCTGTGTGTTCTCTAAGTGGAAGTTCATTCGCTCCGTGTATTTTAATTTTTAAAACAAAAGCAGCTAGGAAAAGTATTTGTAACTTAAGTTTATCTCTTGTTTATAAAGTAAATTTATCACTTGAAACAGCTCCAATTTTCCAAAGGCTTGTCGTACATTCTAAGAAGGTATGCTAATCCACAGCAAAAACAAGAGGGAAAACATGAAGGGGGAAGTTCAGAAGATGGGAGATTAACCCCCCCAAAAAATGTCTTGAAGCTGTTTAGAGTGAACAGAAAAACAGAAAGTGAACAGAAAAAATTCCTGGAAATTCTGAAAATAATCTGGAGAAGCAACTGCAAAACTCAAGAGTGCAGCAGGCAAAAACCCTTGCCTCTTTCATTGCTTCTTGGATATTTCCTCTCTTGATTTGTTCTTAATACAGCCCCTGTGCAATCCTGTGTACACTTGAGCACAGAGGTGCTTATTTCTGGATAGACATGTGTTTTGGTTTCTGACTGCTGTTAATGCAGCCACTCAAGACTTCACTGCTAGACCAGAACTGGAAAAACCCAAGATTAGCATCCTGTGATTTAGCTCCTGATGTGCAATGCCCTTCCAGTGCCTTTCTTTTGGCTTAAATGATCATAGATAAATAGGATAGCAGGTGGAGAAGTCTATAAACCCATACCACATTGCAGAGTGGCCCCACTGAACTCCTTGGGACTGACTGACTGCTAAGTAGACATGCATAAAGGTAAGGGAGCACTGACCATTAGGTCCAGTAGTGGCCGACTCTGGGGTTGCGGCGCTCATCTCGCTTTATTGGCCGAAAGAGCTGGCGTACAGCTTCCGGGTCATGTGGCCAGCATGACTAAGCGCTTGTGGCGAACCAGAGCAGCGCACGGAAACGCCGTATACCTTCCTGCCGGAACGGTACCTATTTATCTACTTGCACTTTGACGTGCTTTCAAACTGCTAGGTTGGCAGGAGCAGGGACCGAGCAACAGGAGCTCACCCTGTCATGGGGATTTGAACCGCCGACCTTCTGATCGGCAAGTCCTAGGCTCTGTGGTTTAACCCACAGCGCCACCCGCGTCCTTTAGACATGCATAGAACTGTGCTACTAATCTACCACTTTCTCCCCCACCCCTCGGTTTGTGGACAAATACTGGAAATAGAATAGGGGCTAGTTAAATTTGTAGAGGGGCATGTGCATGTATTGAAAAAGAGACTTAAATGTAGTCTGAAATCTGGCCTCTTGTGGTAGCATTTCAGTTGTGTCATGATGACGTCTTAAAAATCTACCAAGACTGTGGAGGTTTTTCTTTTTCTTTTTTTCTGGTACCCGTCTGTCTTGAGAGACGATGGAGTGTTACCGACTGGCTAAACCAGGTGAGGGTAGTCGATGGGTCTCAACCCCTTGATGAGTTAGGGACTTCCCCTGTGTGTGAAGACAGTCTCCAGTGGATTGAGGGGACGAGACAAATAGTGGGTCAGATGGTCAGGAAGACGGTTTCAGCATGTGCTGCAGAGGGATCCAATAATTACTAAACAAACAATTAAGACAAATGTATTTTAAAGCTCATACCAATAAAATAGTTCCATAAAACTCAACTTCAGAGCAGCCTATTCGTATCACATGTCAGAATATCCATATCATTGAAAAAAGATACCTCCTTTGAATTCTATAAATTGAAATTAATATGTTGGAAATGGAAACTGATTTTTGACCTTCTTTTCCTGTCCCCTTCCCGGTCCTTGAATAAGCTAAGAATACATTTCCACGCTCACCCACCCCCTTTAATTTTTTCCAAACCCTACAAAGGCAGGAACTGGGAATAATTGTTTTTAAAACTTGGATGATTGTTTGGGTACCAGACATCTGTAGCCTTGGTGACTATATGGTAGAGACCCAGAAACGAGGCTTGTGATGATGACATTATGTTGGAGGGCCTGTTAAGGTCCTTGGCTGAAAGTTTTTGTTTGCTTCAAGTGGGCTTGTGGGATTCCAGCAACCATAAACAGAGCCCGATAATCTAAACCAAGAAGGGGGGGGGAAGGTACAAGCCCTCCATTAATGGAGTTCGTTTTTATGTGGACTTGTTCCAAGAGAGACGGAATGTACCCTACTTGAAAACAGCAGTGACACACAGAGAGCTATTTGCCTCTGCTGTTTTGGTATGTTGTTTAGCTGTTGTGGTAAAATTGCATTTTCCTCAAGGAGAAGGAAGACTGCAGTCTTAAATTATTGTAAACCCTTGTTGCTTGCCAACATTTCCTTTTAAAATTTTGGAGACTTTTATCTTTCACTCCCTTCAACCCCAATCATACATTTTTTGTCATGTTCTAGACATAATACTTCCTCCTACTTGTGTTTATAAGTTTGTTTTAGTGGCGTGTCTACAGGCCCGCTGTTTGTGCATCCCAGGTGGTTACTGCCTTTGCAATGCTTGCTTGGAAAGTTCTGGTGCTAGGTAAGGAAGAAGAAGAAGAGTTTGGATTTGATATCCCGCTTTATCACTACCTGAAGGAGTCTCAAAGCGGCTAACATTCTCCTTTCCCTTCCTCCCTCACAACAAACACTCTGTGAGGTGAGTGAGGCTGAGAGACTTCAGAGAAGTGTGACTGGCCCAAGGTCACCCAGCAGCTGCATGTGGAGGAGCGGAGACGCGAACCCGGTTCCCCAGATTACGAGTCTACCGCTCTTAACCACTACACCACACTGGCTGAAAGAATGGGAGAGAAGAGGTAAAGGTGATGTAGGATGAGTGAAAGAAAACATAGTTAGGCGTGGTTTCATTTGAAGATAAGAACTTGTCTCATTCACTTTAGAGGGGGAAAAACCAGGTACAGTTAATATTGATGAAGTGACAAGCCAAGTAAATTCCATTTCTAAAGTTCTGTGTTCTGCAAACGCTATTCCAATGTGACATGGTGACTATTTTTAGGCTGTAGCCATGGAAGTCCCCAGTGATCCACAAATACTTTCACTAGAGTGCTGGCGTTTAATTCTGGCGTCCAGAACCCAAATCCTCTAGTGGCACAGAAGCAGTAACACATTAAGTGAGCCCCTCTTTCAAAATGGCGCCAGGCTTGTTGCTTCTACAGGAACATGGTGTCACTGCCATAGGTTGGAGGAGAGTGGTAGCTGCCCCCACACAAACTATCTGCCTCTTCTCCCATATTAAACCTCCTTGCTGGGCAGTAGATACAAAAAAAGGAGCATGTTTCCTTCTATGGATCAGGAAGCAAGAGCCCAAATTAGTGGCACCTTTCCGTCACCCTTTTAACCTACTAATAGAAAATTAAGAAAACTCTGTTGAGCATGTGTGTGAGGAAGAGTTCTGTTTATGGGTGGGCCCTGAGTTATTTTTTTAATAAAAAGCACTCGGTGAATTGCAATCTCTCACACAATGCGTCTGAATGTTTTAAGTTCAGTAGTTTTGTTAGGGAATGTTGAGTAAGCGAGGCCTCTTAACCATATCTTCCTCCTTGTGTTGCAAGTCTTCTAAAAGTGATGAACTCGCAAATCCTTGACAAGAATGTGTACAGCAAACTGAGAACAGGTATTCTCTTGGGTTTCTGAAAACTGCAGAGTAGCTAGGGAGAAGGGAGTTTTCGATGGGTCAATCAGGTGTCAAATGTTTGCCAAGGACACTAGTTGCTTATTTTTGACTTGGAATGTGCTGAGGAAAGCTCTGATAGCAAGGAGACTGGGTGCTTGCAGCCGCAGAACCTTCCTGAAGCCTGAGGTGTAAATCTGACCATGTTCCAATGCAACTATGATTAATGCTTGCACATTCATCGTGTGGTGATAGCAATATCAAGTGATAAGTTTCATGTGTAAATCAGCTATTGCAGAACTTTTGTATTGCCTCAGACCAGAACGCTCTTCTGTGGATTCAGTTCACACATAGGACTAATCAGTGAGGGAACTTGTTTATGTTTTATTTTGGATTGTTTTATTTGATGTTTTAATGTGTTGCAAACCACTCTGAGGATTTTTCTTTTTCTTTACCTTATATACAGTGGTACCTCGGGTTAATATTTAATTCATTCTGGAGGTCCGTTCTTAACCTGAAACTGTTCTTAACCTGAAGCACCACTTTAGCTAATGGAGCCTCCTGCTGCTGCCGCCGCGCTGCTGCTGCACGATTTATGTTGCGCGCCAAGGTCCCCCAGGCCACCCCAATAACTCACACTTCACACATCAATTTTTGTTTAAGGTTTTTGACATGAATTTGGTCACAACTTTATTTAAATACACACACGTGAGTGGTTGCTTAGGCATTGGTTACGACTATCTGTCCTTGCCCCAGGGACAGCACTGACTTCCGGATTCCAGCGGAAGCCAGTGAGGGAAACAATTTTTGGGGAGAAAATGAAGCTGGGCCTCAGTCCCTCACTTCTCACCCTCATGCTCCTGGTGGCTTGCACAGCCCAAGTCCGATGCCAGGGACAAGGACGAAAAGAATGGCAAGCCCCTGGATTCCTTTAACGGAATTCCCTTTCAGCACCACCATTGGAGGGGTAGGCACTTACCCCTCCACCAACCAATTTGAACCAATGCCTAACCGCCAACCTTACAAGTTGTGACGATTTGCTACGCAGTAGGCAAAAACCAAAATTCCTACCAGGCCCCTGCCTCTAAGCAGATGACCCCATGACAGGCATAGCACGGTCAGAGGACAACGAACCCCCCCCCCTTTTCAGGGAGGGTGGGCGGGTGATCCGGTGCACGCAGCCCAAGAGAAAGCCCCAGGCTGCGAGCCCTGTATTTAAGACCTCTGACCCCTCCCACACTTTAGCAACATAACACTCTCCCCAGCAACACTCCTTGCCCAATCACAGCATGTGGCCAATTTGCCCAACAACAGTGGGGTGGCCTTTTTGGCCCCCACTGCAACATGTGCTCTCTGTTATGGAGAACACGCTTTCTCATCCTGAAGCAAAGTTCTTAATCTGAGGTAATATTTCTGGGTTAGCAGAGTCTGTAACCTGAAGCGTATTTAACCTGAAGCATATGTAACCCGAGGTACCACTGTATCTGAGTTTCTAACACCGGCCAAAGGGACCTCAGCTTCTAGGAACTGGCTCCAATGATTCTCGTTGATCTAGCGCCCTTGAGAAAACGATATTTCCCAGCAGCTCTTTGTAGCCTAGTGAACTGGTGACCAGAAGCAGAGGAAGGAGAAGAGAGAGAAAGTGATTGACCCTTCCTTCCTCCTTTATGCCCATGCTAGTGGAACACCAACCGGGTCAGTGGAGGGGATTGAGGGGTGGGTGTGAGGTATGGTTTTATGGGCTGCCTGGGTGAGAGAAGGCTTGGAAGATAACTGTTCTGTTGCTTGGATTAAAATCTGAACCAGGAAAGTACAGTGGTACCTCTTGTTGCGAACGGGATCCGTTCCTGGGCCCCGTTCGCAACCTAAGCAGAACGCAACCCGCGTCTGCGGGTCGCAATTCACCACTTCTGCGCATGCGCGTGACGTCATTTTGAGCGTCTGCGCATGCGCGAGTGGCAAAACCCGGAAGTAACCTGTTCCTTTTCTTCCGGGTCGCCACGGGACACAACCTGAAAAGATTTAACCTGATGCAAACATAACAAGAGGTATGACTGTACAGTGGTACCTCTGGTTACGTACTTAATTATTTCCAGAGGTCCGTTCTTAACCTGAAACTGTTCTTAATCTGAAGCACCACTTTAGCTAATGGGGCCTCCTGCTTCCACCGCGCTGCCAGAGCACGATTTCTGTTCTCATCCTGAAGCAAAGTTCTTAACCCGAGGTACTATTTCTGGGTTAATGGAGTCTGTAACATGAAGCGTCTGTAACCTGAAGCTTATGTAACCCGAGGTACCACTGTAATGCCTAGCCTTGTATTTGAGGTGAGCATTAGGAGACTCATGTTTCTGAGCCTAGAAATACAAGTCTCAGATATATCACTGATGACATTCTGTCCTGATTTGCAAATAAATGACAGGTTATTAGCAGAAGCTTCAGTGTGTGTTTAGCAAAAAATATTACCTTTATCTACCTGACATAAGCTGCTGCCCATAGTAGGACTGGGCAAATATTTCAAGGAAAACGGAATAGCCAAGAACTGTTTTCTACTCCCCCCCCCCCATCAGTGGGTTTCTTGCTAACCTTGAGTCGTATGCATCTGTGACCCAGTTAGTGCTGCCCCATTTTGCTTACAAATGTTCTTGTCTCTAGGGCCACCTCCCTCTGACCCTACGTAGAGTTCCTTTCCACCATGAAAATGTTGCTTCCTTTTCTGTTGAGTGACTGGAATCTGGGGTCCTGTGTTTCTTCTGTCTCCTTCCTGCCTTGACCCCATAGATGTTGCACTTCTTGTGAGATGGCAAGGGGAGATTTGGGCTCAGGCTGCATTAAAAAAAGAAAAGAGCAAAAAAACCCTGACTGTATGAAAACAAAATGGGTGGGATTCAACAGAAGAATTTCCCCTTGTGTGATGGAACCTGTTCTCCACCTGCTCCTTTTCCTGCCCCCCAAAAAACTGGATTGAGGATCAGGATAACCCTTTCTGGCGAGCTGAAATGTTTGTGCTGACATAACGCGAGGTTGAATTCTTCCCAGTGTTTTCAAAACAAGATGCCAACTCATTTCAAACTAGAATTCTTTTTTTAGAAAGATGGAAAGTTCTTCGTTTAGTTTAAAATAAGCTTTGAATTTCGCTGTTCAAGAAGCTATCCATATATTTCTTGCACTTTCAATAATCCTTTTACACGAAGGGTGCTCTTTTTAAGAGTTTGAAGCACGTTGTTTTGGGAAAAAATGCATATGTACTTTTTTTTCTTCGCTGTTTTCGCATTTGGCGTAATGCCCTCCTCCTACGAGACATTGGTTTTGTTATGTACTGAAGTTCTCACCCTGGGCCAGCAGGGGGATACTGTAGATAGTTCAGGTCCACATATGCAAATAAGGGATCGAAAGTGACGTTCAGATAATTGGGATAGTTACAGAAAGTTGTTACTGTTGCTTTGTAGTTGAGCTCTATATAAGCAGGCCGGCTGAACCCTTCAGTTCTGTTCTGTTCTGGCCTGTGAATAAACAAGAGCTGTTTGAAGAATTGCTGTGTCGTCTGATATGTTCACCCACAACTTAACAGGTTTATCTGCCTGGCATGTGGGAGAGCAAAATAAAGTTAGCACTGAGGCCAAATATACCCTGCAGAGTATATCTTTGTGACTGATTATGGAGTAGGACGGTGTATGTTTTTTGTGGTTGTAAGTTGTTTCTGTTTTTAACATTGTGTTTTAAGTGCTGCAACCTGCCCTGGGATCTTAGGGTGAAGGATGGCAAATTATTATTATTATTACTAATGTATTTGCATTCTCAGTGCACATATGGGCATCCTACATATGGAGTCACACATGTGTCCCACTTTCCAAACACAATGTGATCCCAGGAAACTGTTCATTAGGCAAACAAGTTGATGATTTCCATTATTTCCTATGGGAACATTGCTATTCTGTGATCTCCTCCCCTCCCTCCATGGTTTCTTTCTAAAATCGCTGCAGCATCTCTTTGGAAAAAGCAGAAGCATAGGTATAGACTTGTGGAGCTTTGGTCCACGTTCTCTCTGCTGCTGAATCCTTGCAAAGGTCTGCACCAGTGTGGGAAAGCAGAAACTGGCTTCCAGGCTAGAGGCTGTGGTTTTTGTCTTTACTTCTGGTTTGCTAGAATCTGAGTTGGAGAAAAGGTTATCCTTACAATGCTTATTTATATCTTTGTTATCTTTTAAAATAGGGACGTGGGTGGCGCTGTGGGTTAAACCACAGAGCCTATCAGAAGGTCGGCGGTTCGAATCCCCGCGATGGGGTGAGCTCCCGTTGCTCAGTCCCTGCTCCTGCCAACCTAGCAGTTCGAAAGCACATCAAAGTGCAAGTAATAAATAGGTACCGCTCCGGCAGGAAGGTAAACGGCGTTTCCGTGCACTGCTCTGGTTCGCCAGAAGCGGCTTAGTCATGCTGGCCACATGACCTGGAAGCTGTACGCCAGCTCCCTGGGCCAATAAAGCGAGATGAGCGCTGCAACCCCAGAGTTGGCCACGACTGGACCTAATGGTCAGGGGTCCCTTTACCTTTACCCATCTTTTAAAATGCTTATTGGTTCACGATCACTGTGCTGTATTTCCTCATTTTAATATATAGAACAATACTCCTTGGCCACCGTTCATCTGTTCACGGCTAGCAAGAGCTCCTTGCACGTCTCTGATTCCCGTTGTTGTGTTTCTCTATCTTGAGGGCTTCAGAAAATACAGACAGGCTCGCTTCAGCCTGTGGCTTCGCCAGAATAAGCACTGAGACCTTTATTAAACGAGGAGTTATATAGTTCGTTCGTATTCCCTTTTGTGCAATACTCCTGATCTCAGGAACTAAAAATAGAACTTTTCTTTCAATATAGAAGCCAAATAAGAAGATCCTTGGGGGAAGAAAAGAGTAGAATGCCCTCTCCCATCTCATGCCCCAGCTCACCATTGACTTGACGAAAAGAGCAATAATGTTTTATGGTTTGGAAGTTGGCTGACCTGAGATTCAACTTTTAAGAAAACAAGAATAATTGCTAAGGAGATGACAGTTCTCTTTGAGGCTTGTTTTCAGCTCACTTCTCAGAGCACTTACGTTCGGTACCTGTGATCTCACGGTCAAACATTCTCATCTCTCTCTCTCCCCATTATTAATTGTTATTATTTAAATTTGGTTATTGAGTTTCATAATAAAGTATACTCTTGTAGGGCTTTTCGTCTTGACACTTGGAAATTTTAATCGAAAACCATGACAATGTTTTGCAGTTTGGAAATAGGGTACAGATGTTCTAGAGCCGAGCTGTATGGTCAGCAGAGTCGTGTGGTTCATCGCTTCAGACTGCAGGCTGCACACAGTTTGTATGTCTGAACGACTTCTGCCTCTAAACACATCTTCCTGCTCATGGAGAACTAGCATGTCAGGCAGAAGGCTAAGCTTAAGAGTCCTCCTGTTATATTCCCTCTATATTTATCCATCACTCCTCACCCAGAGCAGCAATAGATATTTCAAAGTATACTGGGCGGAGCTATTGCTCGAGGTCTCAGAGCCCCTTTTCATCACTGGACCCTTCCGCTGGGCTTCCATTAGGGCTGAGCAATAAATCGCCATATCGTTGAATCGTGAGAAGTGTTTCAACAAGGCAATATACCTGTGAACAAAAGGTGGAGACTTGACAGCTTCCCAGGAGTTAGCTCAGCTGAACCCATACTTTACAGATAAAAGGTAAAGGGACCCCTGACCATTAGGTCCAGTGGTGGCCGACTCTGGGGTTGCGGCACTCATCTTGCTTTATTGGCCGAGGGAGCCAGCTTCCAGGTCATGTGGCCAGCATGGCTAAGCCGTTTCTGGCAAACCAGAGCAGCGCACGGAAACGCCGTTTACCTTCCCGCTGGAGCGGTACCTATTTATCTACTTGCGCTTTGACATGCTTTCAAACTTCTAGGTTGGCAGGAGCAGGGACCGAGCAACGGGAGCTCACCCCGTCGCGGGGATTCGAACCGCCGACCTTCTGATCGGCAAGTCCTAGGCTCTGTGGTTTAACCCACAGCGCCACCCGCGTCCCTATCGTCCAGTCCTAGCTTACACCAATTTCTTCTTACAGACTTGCCACTAGGACTCTGACTCAAATACCTGAGTTTCTTGTTGCCTTCTTATGCGCTCAGAGTGTTAAGGCTCCATCTGCATTCTTTTTCACCTCTGACCTTTCTTTGGACACTGTTTTAGCAGGCTCTAGCCTCTTGCCTCTGTTCCCTTGAACTCCTCACTCTGAGCATGGGGTGGAATGCATATTGATGATTCCCCTCCTGCTTCTCTCAGCTTTCCTCTTTCTGATTCCTCCTGAAGCCCTTGCCTCAGCGGTTCTGTTTTATCTCTGCACCCTGTGAGGAGAGGCGTGACTTCCACCCTGACCTGATTTATTGCTCGCATGGCTTCCTGCAAAGACTTAACACATTCACAGCAGCAGCAGCAGAGCTGCTTCCTCCTAACACCTTCCTGCCAACAGTCTAGGGGCCAAACTGCATATGACATTAAATGGGTGAGTTGTGTGACTCTGTTTTAAAAACTATAAATAGCAGCCACTGGAGGGCCTAACCAAGACCGTGTGTGTAGGGGAGAAACCTGTCAGGAAAGTTCCCAATCATCCCAGTGGCACTTTTCCTTTCAGGGCTAATAGCAACTTGGGTGTGTATTTGATATTCCTTCTCCTGGCACTATGGCCTGGGAATAAAGACTTAATCCCACTCTCGTCACACCCTCGGTTCTGATCAGGCTCTCCATAGTCTGCTCATGGTTTTTAAAAGATTTGTCAGGCAATTGCAACTGATGTAGTTTAGCTGCAGGTCTCTCTGCGCATAGTTCTTATAATATAAAGGAGAGCATTTGAGCATGTCTAAAGGGGTGCAGTGGGACGTGGGTGGCGCTGTGGGTTAAACCACAGAGCCTAGGACTTGCCGATCAGAAGGTTGGCAGTTCGAATCCCCACGACGGGGTGAGCTCCCGTTGCTCGGTCCCTGCTCCTGCCAACCTAGCAGTTCAAAAGCATGTCAAAGTGCAAGTAGATAAATAGGTAGCACTCTGGCGGGAAGGTAAACGGCGTTTCCGTGCGCTGCTCTGGTTCACCAGAAGCGGCTTAGTCATGCTGGCCACATGACCCGGAGGCTGTACGCTGGCTCCCTCGGCCAATAAAGCGAGATGTGTGCCGCAGCCCCAGAGTCGGTCACGACTGGACCTAATGGTCAGGGGTCCGTTTCCCTTTACCTAAAGGGTTGCAGGAAAGAGCTGCAAGAAAAGAGAACACAGTTGTAAAAAGAGGACATGTTATAGTAGTCCAGTATGGATTTTTCCAGAGCATAAATAATGCTGGGGAGGTCAGGAGTAGCCGGGTCCTCCAGGTGTTCCTGGATCCGCAACAGCATGATCAATGGCCAAAGGTGGTGGATATTGTAGTCCAACACTCATCTGGAGGGCACCTCACTTGGTGGAAGGATCTTTGTGCCATTGATGCCCATTTGGTATCCAAGTTGCGAACCTGATTCTTTGAGGGGGAGTGTAAGCCCTTTCAGAACAGGTTGAACACCACCTTTCCAGTCCACTAAATCACCTACCAGCACTTTATCTGCCTTGTCTGGATTTGCTTTTCCATTCCATTCCTTATTGGGTCCATTTCTGGTTCAGATACCAGTTTGCCGCATTCACAGCCTCACTTGGCTCAATGAACACTTTTCTTTCTTATATCTACATGCCACCCTTTCGTCAAAGGCGCTCAAGGTGGTGTATATGCCTCTTCTCTTCTGCCTTTTATTCCCGCAGGAGATAACTAGAACATGTACCACTCTGGTGAGACAGGGCCCAGGCAGGTAAGGTCTCAGCTGATGAACCAGATGGAGTTGGTTGACAGCCACCCTGGACACAGAGTTGACCTGTGCCTTCCCCGGACAGCTGTGAGTCCAAAATGACTCCAAGGCTGTTCAGCTGGTCACAGTGTTGCACTTTTAGTCCTGGCTCACTTTATAGGGTTGTTGTAAGTTGTCTACTCTGCCCCATCCCACCCAAACACATTCTGTAGAGCTTTAAATGGGCAGAGTGAGACCTCTGTCTGGCTTAACCTCCATTCCCTTTCTTCTGCAGATGTTTTTGCCTGTGTTTCAAGCACCTGGTCAGAGCAACCATTGGAGTTGCTGTGTTCCTGAGGTACCCAACACAGTGTCCCTGGGATGTTGTTGGAACATAGCTCCCATCAGCCCCTGCCTTCATGGCTGGTGGTCAAGAATGATGGAAGTTATATGTCAGTTGCCCCTGCCATATGGCTTGAGCATGTATGCAGAGTGGCAAACAGTCTCTTAAAAATGGCTTGTGAATAGTCACTTGTGCAGTTTATCTGTGATGTGAATGTTAGCACATTTCCTGCAGGCAACTGGGAAAAGATAACTTTGGAGTCACAAATGGTTATGTATAGGCAGCCAGGCTACGAAATATTTTTGTGGTCTTTTCTTTATAAGACAGTCCTGCAAGCATTCATTAAACAGAAGGGAGGGTTAATGTTTTGCTTGCACACTGATTTCAGGTGTGTCAAAACTGTGTCTGGTATGCCGAGTCTATAGTAGGCTTTTTCTCTATTTTTATATAGAAAGTTGGCTGCTTTTCAGTTTGGGAAGTTCGCAACGCAAAGCTTTCTGTCAAATACTGTGCAGAGGCCATCAAGGGAATTGTTTGCAAACAAAACTTTTCATGTCCATAGAGCACCAGTGGAAATAGAAGCCACATCTAAATATTGCAAATAAACAGAGGCCCCAGGCACTGCATGTCACAGTGTCGGGTATCTGATGTGAATTTGGAATGCAGGTTAAAATGACTTGGCTCTGTGCTCATAACCCTTGGAAATTCAACATCTCAGATTAGTGCTGATATACAGATGCGCTGGCATCGGCTCCTTTCTCCATTTATGGGGATTTTGACATCTTGTCCTAAAGTTCTGGTCCCTGGCCAAAGAAATTATAAGAGATTACATGGCTCCAGCTTCTCTTAGTCCCAGGAATCTCTAGGCTAGGGGTTTGTTTCCACTGTCCCCTGGTGAACTTTAATGGAGATCTTTGCAACCAGCTCATTCTGGCAGTGTGCGGTACAGATTCTGCCATGTGCTAGTGCAAGTTTTCTTGCCCCCTTCTTCCTTTTTTGGCTCATAAGTTTATTGTTCTAGCCAAAGGCCATGACAAACTTAGTACCTGCTTGCTTGTGTGAACAAAGATTTCAGAAAGCAATTTCTTGAGTCTCTGTATAAGGGGCAGACTAATGAGTGATGTCTTCACCTGAGCTTGACCACAAATACAAAGTCTTCTGTGTACGGGACTCTGTTGTAGTGGCCATCCAAGATTGCACTGGAGCTAGTTTAAGCAGTTTTGTAGCTTACTGTTATACCCATGTAATGCCTTTGATTAGACTTTACGAAGAGAACAGTACCCAGTAATTCTGGAGAAGCTAAAAAATGCAATGCATATCTAGACTACAAATACGTTGGTTCTATATAATAATATTTTGTACCTACATAGCACTTCAGAACATTCAGAGCACACACTTTTATAGCTGTTTGCAGCGCAGATGGTCAGTGTTAGAAACTGGGATAGAAAAGCTAGGAGCCAAATGGCTCCTGGGACTTGGGTTTGGGCACCAAAACAGAATGTCTAGTCGCCATGTTGGGGGGGGGGGGGAAGGAGTGTTGGCCAGCAACACTTTTTATTTATGATTTTGATAAGCATGAACAAATACGCAATTCACATAAGTGACACATTGTTAATATCACATTTTTAACCGAAATAGTTAATATATGTTTAATTTGGTGTTGACAATAAAAATATTGGCACCATACTTCCGTTTTCAAAACACTCTACTCTTTACTGTATTGTTAAACTTCTTAACTTATTGTCTATCCTTATCATATACTTTGAGGCTTCAAAGCACACACACTTCAGTAATTCTTGAGTGTCAGCCAGGCACAAAAAATGGCACCCAGACTTTTTGAGCTGCTCGCAAATGGAGAATCTTTAGGTGCAAAATGTGCCTGGAAACCTGCTAATTTTGAACCCTGAATATGGTATGGTCCCCGCTCCAGCTTTTAAGGCAGTTACAAAGAAGGATAGTTGCTTGTGATGTTTATTCTCACCCCATGTTTCACAATGGTACATGGAGTTGGGGACACAAAGTGTGTTGGGATGCAACTGCTCTCAGGCCACTTTGAGCTCCCTTTTTAGACAGTCATACATGACCTTGATATCATTACAACCGGGATCTTGCAGATAGCTATCATTATTCTCTTTTGCCCTGTCGAAAGGATTCTAGGAGCCCCTGCGAGGAGAGATGCCTGTTGAATCAGGCATCGGTTGCAGGATGAAATGTGACCTTTTCATGTTGGGTTCAGTTGCAACAAATGTGCACAAAGTAGAATTTCCATTCTTGCTCAAAGAGCTTGGTGGAGATAGAATCCAGTTGCTTAGATATGTGCAATGCATTGTAATAATAATAATAATAATAATAATAATAATAATAATAATAATAATAATAGATTGAAAGCTCACAGTCTGGAGCCCTTGCCTGGAGGTGCCACGGGATCTGCAGGCACTGGGTTGGTGGCCCTACCTTACTGCATGACATATATGGCTGCCTCAGTTACATATCCCTGACTTATGGGTGAAAATGTCTGTTGGTGATGAGAGAGCCCATTTACTAGTACAGTGGTACCTTGGTTGTCGAACTTAATCCGTTCCAGGAGTCTGTTCAACTCCCGGAACCGTTCGAAAACCAAGGTGAGGCTTCTGATTGGCTGCAGGAGCTTTCTGCACTCAATGGGAAGCCGTGCCGGATGTTCGGTTTCTGAAAAATGTTTGCAAACCAGAGCACTTATTTCTGGGGTTGTGGCATTCAGGAGCCGATTGTTCAGGAGCCAAGCCGTTCGACAACCAAGGTACCACCGTACTGGGGCTTGTGCATGTGGAAAGTTATCATATAATTGGAACTAGCTACTTGCTGGCTTTCGTTTGGCTCTTGTGTGGACTTCAGCAGAACATAACCTCTTAAGATGTTTGACTCCATTGCAATAAGGGTATATCAGAGACCTCTGAAGAGGACCAAACTAAGAGGAAGCCATTGAGCCGTTTGCTCATGTAGGGTTATTTAGACTTGCTGACAGCTGTTAATTATTGACGAGGGTTTAGAGATTAGCTGCCTTGTTTTGAATTGGAGTAAATCATTGAACTGAAGAGAATCTCTTAATAAACTTCCAAGACCAATGTTATTTACTAACATTAACTAACTCTGCCAAGTTGTATGTGTTCTTCATTTTAATTTTATTCTTTGGTATAATACATTACATTTGGTGGAGTCAAAAAGTTGAATAAGTAGATTATGAGGCTGCTTGCTGCTGTAGTGAACAAGGTCCTAGGCAACGTCTGAACTCATATTTATACAAAATAAGCCAGACAAAAGGCAAATTCTTGGTTTCTCAGTGAAAATCTATTGGAAAACAAGAACTCGTCTTTTTATTTAAAAATAATAATAACAAAAAAGTCATTGCAAACAGCCAAAGGCATTTGAAGTCTTTGTTTCTGTCTCTGTTGTACTTCTGGCAGATATCTAAGGACAAGGGAACATTACACTTTGCTTTCTAGAAAATAACACATGTCTGGAAAAGCTAGATTTAGGGGGCAGCTTTGCCCTTGGCCAGAATACCTCATTAATACCAGAAAGAATAATAAGAGATGAGGGAGGGTAGAGGGTGAAGAACGAAAAAATGCACTCGTAGGGAAAAAATGTATTATTTTTAGAAGGCTTTGAAATTCCTTGTGTACTGCTTCACAAAATTGAGGAATCCTGACAGGCTCAAGCACTGGAACGTTGCTGTGTTTAATACTCAGGAATGAGTTAGGGAAAGGGGGGAAACAGTCCATGTGGTGGGTTTCAGTTGCTGGCCTGCCTCTGGCTGCAGTTTGAAATGTGTGTTTCTGGGATAGCAAAGATAGGCCAATTCAAGTGAGGGACACTTTAGGATGTAGAAGGAGACTTCTGAACCATGTGTCTTGATTCAGTCTGCAGTGTGGGAGAAATGGATCTTGCAGAACCATACCTGTGACTAGGGCTGGGCGATATCTGGTTTTCAACATCATGATATATTGCCAGCTAAACATCACGGTATACATCACGGTATAAAGGTGGAGCTATATAGAGGCATTGGCTGGCTTCACAGTTTTTACTGCATCGTGATTTTTGAATAGCACACACCTAGGCATCATGATTCACAGTATATCGCCAGGTCAAAAATTATGAAACCGATAGATATTGTGATACGGAGTCCGAGCTGGTTTTGGACAATATATCGCATAGCCCTATCTGTGATGTGCTCCTTCACACGATGGGTAATTAACTTACGGACATGGTAACCACAGTCTGATATGGGTTTAAAAAGTTAAAGGTAAAGGTACCCCTGGGGTTGCGCGCTCATCTCGCTCTATAGGCTGAGGGAGCTGCCGTTTGTCCGCAGACAGCTTCTGGGTCATGTGGCAAGCATGACTAAGCCGCTTCTGGTGAACCAGAGCAGCGCACGGAAACGCCGTTTACCTTCCCGCCGGAGTGGTACCTATTTATCTACTTGCACTTTGATGTGCTTTCGAACTGCTAGGTTGGCAGGAGCAGGGACCGAGCAACAGGAGCTCACCCCATCGTGGGGATTCGAACCGTCGACCTTCTGATCGGCAAGTCCTAGTCTCTGTGGTTTAGACCACAGTGCCACCTGTGTCCCTTGAGATGGGCTTAGTGGTGGGTAATTTTAAGGCAAATTCATGGGGGAAAGGTCTGTCAATGAAAATTATCCTTCATGATAACTAATGGAGCATCAGTGTAGGGAGATAGCATAGTCCTGAAGACCAGGTTCTGGGAGCCAATAGTGGAGGGTCCTAATTTTAAACTTTGTGAAAGCACGTGGGTGGCACTTGTTGGCGATGGAATGCCCGATGACATGGTTCCTTGACTTGAGCCAGCAGAGCTGGATCCTTACTGCATATAAGAATGCTTACACAAGTATAGCTGTGTGGGAGTCTATCCCTACCCCCTTGACTAAAAGGCAATTAATTGCTGATCTCATCTCTCTTTGGTGTTCTTCCATTGAACACGCCGCTAGACTTTTGCTTCTAAAGAGCAATGGAGCTTGAATTTCACCTTTGCACTGTATAATTTATTTACAGAGAAGAGAACTTGGGTCACTTACTATTTGGACCATGATTACATCAAGCCAGAAGACCCTTTGTTGCTCAGTTTTAAGTGCTCTCTGACTGAAACTGTAGGCTCAAGTTAAATGTAAATACCCTGCTTAACTAGCACAGAAAAGAGAGAAGACAAAGGCACCCATCTGAAAACAAAAGTCCTCGCCTTCTGCCTCCCCTCTTTTGAGCAAACCTGTTTTGGTCTGTTGTTTGCATATTGCCCTGATGAAGGAATTGCATAAGGCAGGAGATGCGGGACAGTCTTCTCTTGCTGATGGTCAAATAAGGTGTTAAAGGGGGGAGGACTGAATGTACAAATACTTACCAAACCTGTCTTCACAGAGCCAAACGTGGAAACAGTATTGTTATAGATTGGGGGGACCCCCTAAGTCATATAAATTAGGCAGCATTTTGATTATTTGGGATGTGAAGGGAGAAATAAAAGCTGCAGAGGAATTCCTGAGCTAGCCAAAAAGACCTGGCCAAGCTAGGGCCATTAAGAAACAATACAGGGCCATTGGCATTGCAAGAGAACTGTCTTCCCCCTTTGCCCTGAGGTGTAAACAGAGGCTGGGGTTTGGGAAGGTTGCCAGGGTAACTGGATGTGAGGTGATAGGAAAAGAGAAGATTTTTTAGCAAGGTGTTCTGGGAAGAAGAAGGGGGGAGAAGAAAGACTGGGATCCATCTTTGGCAGGCTGGCTGGCTGAAGGCTGACTGGGAGAGATGCCTTGGACTCTGTGGCTGCAGTGCTGAGGGGTACAATCTTGACATGCTGTAAGATCTGGACTCCCTTCATGCAGAGTGAAGGTGTAAATAGGTGAACAAACCTTCCTTCTTTAAGCTACAACAGTCTCTGCCATGTCTCAATTCTGCAAAGGAACACAGACCCTGGGTGAGTGCCTGGATCCCCCCTGGACACTTGCCACCGCTCGGAGAGAGGGAGAGGCACCCAACTTTTGTAACAGCATACACACCACAAGCAGCATTCTCTCTATCGAACTGCCTTCAGACGTCTGGGATTACAAAATCCTTTGCCTCTAGCCATCAAAGTGCCTTTCTGTGAGGTCTCTTTTATGTCCTACTGAATCCTCAATTATTATCTTTATAGTTGGCCAAAGGCAGAGTCTCAGGACAGCTGGTGATGTCTGTTTAGAGAGGTATGTGTATGTTGGAGAGAGAGAGGGGGGGATGTTGGGGTCAGAGTCTATGTTATCCTGGTCAGAGGGACAAGGGTGGTGCTGTGGTCTAAACCACTGAGCCTCTTGGGCTTGCCGAATGGAAGGTTGGTGGTTCGAATCAGCGCGATGGGATGAGTTCCCATTGCTCTGTCCCAGTTTATGCCAACCTAGCAGTTGGAAAGCATACCAGTGCAAGTAGATAAATAGGTACCGCTGTGGCGGGAAGATAAACTGTTTCCATGCGCTCTGGCACTTGTCATGGTGTCTCATTGCACCAGAAGCGGTTTAGTTATGCTGGCCTTATGAACTGGAAAGCTGTCTGTGGACAAACGCCAGCTCCCTTGGCCTGAAAGCCAAGATGAGCAACACACCCCATAGTCACCTTTGACTGGACTTAACCGCCCAGGGGTCCTTTACCTTTACCTTATCCTGGTCAGGAAACTTTCTTTGGCCAACTTTTGATTGGTTGGGGTAGACAGTAGAGTCTCTTTCTGCCCCGGAACATATTAGAAAAAGAGTTGCTGTTAACTTCTCCTCCTCTTCCTATTATGAGATGTGAAAAAAAAAAAATAGGGTGGAAGGCTGTTGAGTGGGCACTCATTTCATATTTGCTGAATCAAAAGCAGCACATTGCTTTGGGGCAAACTGGTACTGATTTCCTCACGAAGCTGAAGCAAGCACATATCTCTTAATGGGAAACAGTACCAGCCAGGCTGAAACATTCTGCCTAATGTGCCGATCATTGCCTTGCTAATCCTTCAGGACCTCTGGCATTCTTCAGAAAATTAATGTTTGGTTTGGTGAAGCATAGGGGTGGACAAACAACAGTTGGGCACTTTTATCTTGCATAGTCAGATCTGAGCAGCCCTTTATGAGTCTGGAATAAACTTGCATTCCTAACTTAAGGGAGATTGTACAGTAGATTCCAAACATTGGTTGCAACCCGTGGAAATTATAACACCAGGAAACAGGCTGGGAGTGCTTTCTGATGACAGAGCCCTAAACAGAGGACTTGTTTGACAGCCGGCTTCTTTCTTAAACAACAGCAGGTCCTTTGTGCGAGTGATAGGGTAGAAACATTGCAAAACGCTGTGACTTGGCATAGGAAGTTTTCATTATTTATCTATAAAACGTATGAGAGCCTTGCAAAGAAAAGTAGGGCTCAAGGTGATTTGCAGCCGCTGCTATTTTTCTAGGAGGTGCTGGAGCTCACCACGAACTTCTCCCTTGTTCTCTTAGAATGGCACCCACTTGAGAAGTGCTGGAGCTAAGCTCAGGTGAGGTCCAGCTAAAAAAAAAGCCCTGTGTGTAGCCAAAAAAGGAACATCCTATTAAATTCTAGTTTAAAATGCTTTCTTGATATTTCCAAAGTCAGAGGAAATGTGGTAACCCCAATGCAAGTAAGTCCAAAATAACTTAACAAGGTTAGATGAGGTAGGGGGAGAGAGAAAGAAATGAAAATGTGAGACCACAGGGGTGTATGGGAATCTGTTCATTAGGGCCTGGCATGAATGAAGAGATTCTGGCTCAGTTGTGCCTGAAAAACGTATTTTGAAAGGAGCAGCTTATGCATTATTTAACAAGCTTATGGACCTGAAGTTACTTAGATGTTTGAAGCCTGATAGAATAGGTAGATTTTCACCAGGCCTCTGAGTGCTAAGAAGGATAACCTGGCAAGCCTTCCTGGAGAGGACATGAAGCAGTTCTTGGCACCACAATTAAGAGTCCTATCTCAGGAGCCCATAAACTGACATCATAAAGAGCTGTATGCAGAACAGGGTCTCCCAGATGTTCTTTGGCTAGAGAGAGGTTTCTGTGGGAGATGTTTTCAAAGATACTCTTGAGCTAAGGCCGTTTCTGAAACCATGAGTACATGATTGCAGCATACATTTTCTTCTTGCATAGCATTATTAAGTAACTTTGCATGCGGATATAGACATTGGTAGAGCACTTTACATTGCTACGGGTATAAATTTTCCGGATTTGCAGAACTCTGCGTTACTTCATATGCAAGGAAGCCAACACCTGGCGATAGTTTTTAAGTCATCTGCTTAAAGCTGGGTGGGGGGTTAATGCTGCTTTAATGGGTAAACATTTATTTATTTCTGGCTAAATAATTGTTGAGAGAAGCTTGAAGTGATGACTGCAGCGAAATATGGCTGTGATCCACCAGCACTCACTTTCCAGTGCAGAAGAAACTGCTTTAGTATCAGTGTAATTCTGTTGGGGTGTTTTTTTAATGTTGCAGGATGTGCAGGAGTTATTATTTGAAATTAACAAACAGGGCTGGGGAAATGAAACATTGCCATCGGATGACTTCGAAGCCATTTCATATTCATAAGGAAGGTTTAGACCTTCCAGGTTACCTGCAGTAAGTAAGAATCCCTTGTGCTCAGAGATGGGAAACTTTTATAAATTAAGAGTTCAGGTCACTCTCCACAGACTTCCTCTTGATTTGTCATATACAGCTAACAAGATATGTTTGGGCAGGTAGGCTAGTCATTTTTGTGAACAGACTTTAAAGGTTGAAGAAGCTACTATTTGGAACTTCTTCATTTTTTTTTTTAAAAAGAAGGTTAAGTTGCCTTAATATTCTTGACGTGTGCCCTTTTCGCTTTTGTTTTTGTTAAAGGTACGAACGCTATTTGTCAGCGGCCTGCCTCTGGACATCAAGCCCCGGGAACTCTATTTGTTGTTCAGACCATTCAAGGTACCCTGCTATTGAACTTGGAACTGAAGTGCCAGTGTCCCTGTTTACGTAAATACTTGTGGTTCGTTTCCTGTTTGTCATAAATGGTAAATCGGCGCAATAATATGTAATTGCCTCTTCTGGAGTAGCAGACAGAAATTCAGACGATGCTCCTCAGTATCTGGATTTTGAAAAAGGTTGCGATGCAGTCTATCATGATATCTTATTTCAAATAAAAACTTGGCTACAATGACTTTCCCATGAAGTGAAAGTTGGCCAAGAGCCCATGAATAGAATAATTATAAATAGCATACTGGTGTGATCAGGGTTTAAAGTTGTGAATGCTAACCTCTAATGATGGTAGGGATTTGGAGTAAGGATTCATAAGAAGGCTGAGCGACATGTAATAATATGAACACACTTATGTATGCTTTCTGCAAGCATACATGCGTATTCCTGGTTGCTCCTTGGAAGTCCTCCAGCTCCCAGTCCAGGCAACAGAATTCCCGCAGCCCAGCCTGGTTTATTTTCTGTTGCAGTGCTGGTTTCTCTTAGGAAATGAACCCCATCTTCCAAGTTTTAACTACTGGATGTAAAAATGTCCCAACTCCAGACTTCCTTAGTACACATTAGTGTCTTGGCATTATGTATGTTGCAAACTGAATCTGGCTAGCTAATGCTGAAGTACCTCCTGCTTCTCAGCAGTTGGCGTGTCTTGGGGTACAACTACTTTTATGTTTCCCTCTGTATCAAAGTCAAAATGTGCACATGTCCCATTTTCAGACAGAAAATGAATTGGACTATAGATTCACTAGAAGGGACGCGGGTGGCGCTGTGGGTTAAACCACAGAGCCTAGGACTTGCCGATCAGAAGGTCGGCGGTTTGAATCCCTGCAACGGGGTGAGCTCCCATTGCTCGGTCCCTGCTCCTGCCAACCTAGCAGTTTGAAAGCACGTCAAAGTGCAAGTAGATAAATAGGTACTGCTATGGTGGGAAGGTAAACGGCGTTTCCGTGCGCTGCTCTGGTTCGCCAGAAGCGGCTTAGTCCTGCTGGCCACATGACCTGGAAGCTGTACGCCGGCTCCCTCGACCATAAAGCGAGATGAGCGCCGCAACCCCAGAGTCGTCTGCGACTGGACCTAACGGTCGGGGGTCCCTTTACCTTTATAGATCCACTAAATTTGAGTTTCTGGGTCTTACAGACATAATCTGTAATGATTTTAACATCCCATAAGTATTATTTTTGCTTCCAGGGAACACCGCAAATGTCCCATCACTGCAGAATTTGCATGCAAGGATAGCCCTGATTCCCGCTGCTTTAAGAAAACCACCAGTGGCTTTGTGACCTGTTACTCTTATCCCCACCCTTCCGTCAGACCTGTTTGCATGTCTAAGAAGCATACCTCACATTTAGAAAGGGGGGAAAGCCTGAAGCCTGCCATGCTCAACAGGCCTGGAAGCGAACAGGTCAAGAACGAATTTGAGCAGGACCTACCATAACTAGTGTCTGAAATTGAAAATGGAGAGGCAGCATGGGATTTTTGGGAGCAGAGACAGAGGGACAGGCATCCCAAGGGCAAGAGAGGAAGTGGAGCCCCATGAGAAGAACAGAGCCACCTGGATAGGAAATCTGGGACAGGAACGTGCCCCACATTTCTCAGCTTCTGCCTATCCTCATGGTTACTTCACACCCACACTTGGGTGTGCATCTCACTAGCTGTTTAAGATTTGCATCATTAGCTTTCCTAGTAAAGCTATTTGAAGATTCCCTTCCACAAGCATTTCCTTTGACCTTCTTTTGCAAATGATCAGCTATGTTCCTTTTATTGCTAGCAGAGCAGGGATATAAATTTTCCTCATCTTTTACATGAAATCCTCAGACACCCATATTTAATTAGGCAGAGTGGACACCCTGTTCTCTTAGACCTGGGGTAACTAACCTTTTTTCGCCTTCTCTCTGCCTCCTACATCCACGACGCACAAACCCCTATTTGCTCACCCTTATTTTATACCATCCCAGAATCCGTATCACCCTTTATTTACATCTGCAAGTAGACACTAGACTTGAATGTTGATGCTCTTTCAAGGAGTTTGTTTTTTTTAAATCAAAGAACTTCTCTAAACATCCAGTGTAGTCATATAGTAAGCCTGGATTTAAGAATTCAGATATGTTACGTTTGAATGTTCCACCAACTGTGTATGTGTATATATTTTTAAACCACCCTCCTTGCACATGTGATGTCGGGGCAAAGAGTTCTAGGTTCTCGTCTTCTGCCTTGTGTGCAAATTTGCCATATTCATTTGTTCCCTGAGGCATCTGATTGGTCACTGTGTCTATATGAGAAGGGGGGCATTCAGATGTGTGGTGATCCCAGTTGCAGTGGAAAAGCTTGTACCCAAGCAACAAAACCACAGCCGTACTGAAGTACTACTGTAAAATTCTGGATATTCTAATAATTCACAGTTTGGATGGGTTTTACAATGCAAAGCTTCACATGTTTACTCAGAAGGAAGCCCTACTGTGCTTAGAATCAGTCACTCATTTTATCTGCATGCTCCCTTTCCAAAGTTAAAACCATGTTTAAGGCAGCTTACAACATAAAAAGTTACATAACTACAAACATAACCAAAGTAGTCATAAACAATAAAACATCAAAAGGTACACAACCAAATTGAACAATTTCCACATAACTTGTAACAAGATCTTTAAAAAAAGATACAAAAATTAATATCAATAACAGCAAAAAAACTCCAAATAGACTCCAAAGAGTCTGTTCAGCAGCCTCAGCTTTTGTAGCTGGAGTCAGTCCGGGCCCTGCCCTCCCAGACCAGTTGGAAAAATAACTGCAAGGCAAGGAGCAGGTCTTCCAGGACTTACGGCCAAGATGGTCTCTCAAAAGGGCTTATTTCTAAGTAAATTTGCAAAGGTTTTCAGGCTTGCTATTTTTGTTTAATGCTTCTTTCTCAAACAAGAACAGTAGGCAACATGTATTTCCAGCAAGAATAAGCACCCTTAAACCATGCTGTTAAGCCCACCTTTAGGAGTTGGGATAGAGAAGGAGAGTTCAGCTCCTACTGTTAATAAGACTTCTGCCTTGGAGCCAAATGAAATATCTTGCATCTTTCCCACAAACCTTCCTCTTAAAGTTTGCTGTTTCTAAGTATAGCCAAATAACAAGTCACTCAGGGAAAAATGTACTGTATCCTGTTTTTATATATTCACATTTATTTATCTAGCCTTGTTCTTAAATTTTATCTTGGCCAGACTGTAATTTTTATTTCTTCCTGCAGGGTTATGAAGGCTCTCTTATTAAACTCACATCTAAGCAGGTAAGCCTAATACACAGTGAAATCATTAACATAAATGTCAGCGGTGTATGGTTAACGTGAGAAATTCTAAACTAAGGAGATGGTATGAAATTTTGGCACAAAGTTTCAAGCACCATAAATCTCCTGATTGTATTCAGTCTAGATTCGCCTTGGCTGTCTTGTGGGCTATTAAACATTATTTGGGTTTATGTGGAGTTCAGCAAAGATTTTCAAAAGCATCATACAGTAACGTTATAGAACTGCCAACAGGTTGAAGGTAATAAAGTGTCTGCCTTTTAACCGAAGGAAAACTAAACCTTAATGTGTTCATTTCCTTTTAACACAAAATAGCCATAAAAACCAGGCAATTATACCTTGTACTTCCAAGCTCACCACTTAAAACTGATAATCACCAATGTTCTGTTTGATTAATCTTTTAATTCAGTGGATTACAGTAGCTGCAGCAGTATGTAACTTTTTAATCACTGAAGTGTGAATATTCCTATCCCTGGGTTCTTTATTCATCCTTCAACAATAATTCCCCTCCTCCAACCTCTGATTTTCTCGTTTTCTTCCAGCCGGTGGGCTTCGTTAGTTTCGACAGTCGCTCAGAAGCAGAAGCTGCTAAGAATGCTTTGAATGTGAGTATTGGTGCCATATGAAAAGCTTCTGGGTTGTGTTACAGCAGAGCTGCAGTGGCAGCAGAATAGTGTGGTGGAACTTCTCCTGGCTGTGTAGCACTTGAGACTGCGGATGGGGATCCTTAAATGCTCACTCATGTGAGGAACAGAGCATAGGAATTTAAGAGCGTGGTGGGGACGACAACGAACAAAACACAAGGCAAAGCTGTGCAGAGTATTGTTTACGAAGCCGTTCCCGACATAATAAAATCGCACCACGTTTTAAAACTGGAATCGTCCAAAATTAACAGCAGCAGCAGCAACTATAGAATCATAGAATCATAGAGTTGGAAGAGACCACAAGGGCCATCGAGTCCAACCCCCTGCCAAGCAGGAGACACCATCAGAGCACTCCTGACATATGGTTGTCAAGCCTCTGCTTAAAGACCTCCAAAGACGGAGACTCCACCACACTCCTTGGCAGCAAATTCCACTGTCGAACAGCTCTTACTGTCAGGAAGTTCTTCCTAATGTTTAGGTGGAATCTTCTTTCTTGTAGTTTGGATCCATTGCTCCGTGTCCGCTTCTCTGGAGCAGCAGAAAACAACCTGTCTCCCTCCTCTATATGACATCCTTTTATATATTTGAACATGGCTATCATATCACCCCTTAACCTCCTCTTCTCCAGGCTAAACATGCCCAGCTCCCTTAGCCGTTCCTCATAAGGCATCGTTTCCAGGCCTTTGACCATTTTGGTTGCCCTCCTCTGGACACGTTCCAGTTTGTCAGTGTCCTTCTTGAACTGTGGTGCCCAGAACTGGACACAGTACTATAGTGCGGGCAATCCTTAAACCCAGAGCAAGCTTAACCCAAGACCTCCAAATACATGTGTTTTAGTTAGGTGATGGAAGCCCATCAAGGATGTGGACATCTGTACCACGGTTGTTAGAATGATTGGACTTAGCTGAGATGGCGGAGTTGGCTGTTCTCCCTGCTCTTTCAGGGAGAGTGCTGCTCCACCCAGGGCAGGCTGAATGCCTGGTTCCCATAACTGAGATCCACCCACCAACAAGACCAGATCTGTCTTAGTGCTGAAACCCAGGCCTTAACCAGAAAGGGTCAAGAGAATGAGGAAGTGCTGTACCTACAGGGGCCACCTCAGTTTTCAGAGGCCTCATTGCATTGTGTGGAATGAAGCAAGCAGGCTGCGAGTGTGAGCCACAGTTGAGAAGGGATGAAACATCACCCCAGACACTACTTTGCCAAAAACAGGAGGGAGCAGTATCCCTGAGTGTTTGTGTTTTAATTTCACCTGTGTAGATGGGGAGAAATACCGTATTTTTTGCTCTATAAGACTCACTTTTTCCCTCCTAAAAAGTAAGGGGAAATGTCTGTGCGTCTTATGGAGTGCATGCAGGCTGCGCAGCTAACCCAGAAGCCAGAACAGCAAGACAGATTGCTGCTTTCACTGTGTAACGATCCCTCTTGCTGTTCTGGCTTCTGAGATTCAGAATATTTTTTTTCTTATTTTCCTCCTCCAAAAACTAGGTGTGTCTTGTGGTCTGGTGCGTCTTATAGAGCGAAAAATACGGTAGAATATTGCATCAGTATTTTGACTTAATAGCTTAATCCCCAGTGAGAGGGATTTTGCAAGAAAGTAAAAACTTTCCTGCATTTTGTCCTACCATCCTCTATCCATCATAGTAAAGGGGAATTTTCCTATTATTAGTCATGGATTATACAGGGCAGAAAATAGCCCTTCTATGCTAGGGTTGAGGAGCAGGAATATTACACTATTGTGTGATTTTTCTGAACGCCTTAGTCTTCCTTCAGGTGGCATTAGGTGGAGCAGATGTTCCCTTTTGTGTTCTGCCAGTGAGATCGCTCAGATATTGTTGAGTGCAAACAAAGTTCAGCCAAGTTTAATGTACCTTTAAAACGTGTTGGAAAGACACAGGGTTTTTTTTAAAGTTCTCAGTGCAGGAGGATGGAAATTAGTTCAGAAGAGGACTAACATAGTTGAAGAACCCAATTTGTTATATCTGTAGAAGGTAAAGGTAAAGGGACCCCTGACCATTAGGTCCAGTCGTGGCCGACTCTGGAGTTGCGGCGCTCATCTCACTGTGCTGGCCGAGGGAGCTGGCGTACAGCTTCTGGGTCATGTGGCCAGCATGACTAAGCCGCTTCTGGTGAACCAGAGCAGCGCACGGAAACGCCGTTTACCTTCCCGCTGGAGTGGTACCTATTTATCTACTTGCACTTTGACGTGCTTTCGAACTGCTAGGTTGGCAGGAGCAGGGACCGAGCAACGGGAGCTCACCCCGTCGTGGGGATTTGAACCGCCAACCTTCTGATCGGCAAGTCCTAGGCTCTGTGGTTTAACCCACAGCGCCACCTGCGTCCCGTTATATCTGTAGTGAGGAGTTATCTCTCTTTATAGGAGATTTGACTGGATATCTTACACTCACACCTTAAGTACAGAATCCTAATAAACAATTTTGGGGTTCTGTTTGCCAGTCCATATGCAAAATGCTAAAGCATACCTCTGATCCCTGCTGGCAGTGCTTTTCCCCCTAGAAAAGTAGGTGCCGGTATTCACCATGAAGTTATCACACTTTTTAACAACAACAACAACAACAAAAAGGTGTACCCTTGAGTACCCCCTGGAAAAAAAAGCCACTGGCTGGAGGTATTTTGCCTGAAATTTACAGTCTTTTGACTGAACTTGCAGTCCTGTAGAATGAATTCTCCACCTGAGTAAGCAGGCAGGGATATGTCGATCTTGATTTCAGATGGCTCTGAATTAGTCTGTCTGCAGGTTTGCATAACTAAAGGTGCATGCCTTGTACATTGAACAGAAACAAATACAGTGGTACCTTGGGTTACATATGCTTCAGGTTACATACGCTTTGGATTACAGACTCCGCTAATCCAGAAATAGTGCTTCAGGTTAAGAACTTTGCTTCAGGATGAGAACAGAAATCGTGCTCTGGCAGTGCGGCGGCAGCGGGAGGCCCCATTAGCTAAAGTGGTGCTTCAGGTTAAGAACAGTTTCAGGTTAAGAACGGACCTCCGGAACGAATTAAATACTTAACCCGAGGTACCACTGTAGTGTGCAAAAGTAATACAAACTTTTCAGTCTGCATACGGCTTGCAAACTAAGTAAGCTTCCATGCATTTCCTTTTATTTTATTACATAATTCTACCTCTGCTACTCGTGAAATAGTTGCAAACCATTCTGCAAGGCAGAAGAAGCCCCAGCCCATCTCCATTGCAGGTCTGCTGTAGTGGTTAAGAGTGTTGGACTAGGACCTGGGTCCTAGACATGGGTTCAGTTTCCTGCTCAGCCATGGAGCTCACTAGGTGACCTTGGGCTGTCACCTTCTCTTAGCCTAACCTACCTCACAGGGTTTTGTGAGGATAAAATGTGACAGGAGAGAGCCTTGTTTTCTTTAGTACAAGCAACTCCCTCTGATGCCGGCTCTCCATGTCTGTCTCTTTGCAACCTCTCTGGCCCTTCGTCCAATGCACTCTTTCCTGTCTCTCTCTTTTCTACCTCACCTCCTCCCAGGCTGACAGGCTATTCATGGTGACGACCAGGACTTTTTTTCAGCTGGAACTCACAGGAACTCTGTTCTGGCACCTCTCAGGTGGCGCCATTGCCATTATAAGAGAACAAGGGAGGCGTTCTGGCACCTCTTTTTCTGGAAAAATAGCACCGGTGAGGACTCCCCAACACAAGTACAGTGGTGCCTCGCAAGACGAAAATAATCTGTTCTGCGAGTCTCTTCGTCTAGCGGTTTTTTCGTCTTGCGAAGCAACCCTATTAGCGGATTAGCGCTATTAGCGGTTTAGCGGCTTAGCGGCTATTAAAGGCTTAGCGGCTTAGCGGCTAAAAGGCTATTAGCAGCTTAGTGGCTTAGAAAAAGGGGGGGAGCGAAAAAAATCGCAAGACTCGCAAGGCGTTTTCGTCTTGCGAAGCAAGCCCATAGGGAAATTCGTCTTGCAAAGCGCATCGAAAAACGGAAAACCCTTTCGTCTAGCGGGTTTTTCGTCTTGCGAGGCATTCGTCTTGCGGGGCACCACTGTATACTACTAGCTTGCCCATGCTCTTGAGTTTGATAGAGGAGCCCTTCTCTGCGTCCCAACTGTAGCGGAAGCTCAGTTGATGGAGACTAGAGAAAGCTGTGCTTTTGTTCTAGAAAAGAAGGTGCTGGTACTGTGTATCCTTGAGTACCCCCCAGAAAAAAAGCATCGAGAGAAAGGAACTTGCTCTGTGTCCACACCTAAATTGTGGAACTCTGCTTGGTGAGGTTTGTCAGGCCCTCTGTTATTTTTGTGCTTGTTTAGGCTAGCTTTTTTTCTGAAAGGTCAGATTTTTATTTCTTGGTTTTGTTTAACTGATGTACCTGTCTCTGTCTTAAGCATATTATATTCTTTTATAGATGAATTTAATAGTTGTTAGTTGCCTTGAGTAGTGCCGTGAGCGCTGAGATTATAAAGAAAGGTTGCTGGATCAGGCCAGTGTGCCCATCTAGTCCAGCAACCAGGGGCCGCCACTGGCCAGATGTCCATGGGGAACTGCAAGCGGAACCCAAACGCAGCAGCACTCTCCCCTCCTGCGGCCTCTTGCAACTGGTGGACTAGATATATATAGTCATTGGGGTTTGTAGCCATTATTGGCCCTATCCTTCATGAACTTGTATAATCCTCCTTTGGGCCGGATCCGGCCCCCGGGCCTTAGTTTGCCTACCCATGGACTAGGAGGATGGGATGCCAATGCTAGTATAAATAAATACATTCAGTAGAAGATGGGGGATGTCTTTGCTACGTGACTGACTTCAGACCCATTGATTTTAGCAAATCTTACACATGACTAAGCTTTCTGCGGCTCTGGGTCACTGAATGAGAAGCGCAAATGGCTTTAGGTTTGTGAAACTGCTCCAAGTTATTCTTTTAAATGTTCCTGCGTAGGCTACCTCGTAGGGATTTTGCCTGATAATGGAGTTGGAACAATGCAGCTCATTGATCTTGTCAACATCAGGTTATGGATGAATACAGACAGATATCTAAAATGTAGCTGCCCTGTGCTGGTGGGGGGGGGGGGACCCATCCATGCCGGATGTGTCAGATGTGAAAATAATCTCTTGGTGTCGTTGCTGTCAAGTGATGACAACTCATATGTGAGTTCTCTCTACACATTGGCAATCCTTAAGTTGTACCCAGTACTCAGGAAAGCAGTATTATAAAGAAGTGTGTCTCCAAGCATATGAGGAATGAGTTTCCCTCAAAACTGATCGCCCCCAGCAACACCTTCTTACTGGGGAGAAGCATTCCTGAAGAGTAGAATGCCTTCGCTCCGACACTGTTTTTTGTTCGTTTTAAAGTACAGTGGTACCTCGGGTTACATATGCTTCAGGTTACATACGCTTCAGGTTACAGACTCCGCTAACCCAGAAATAGTGCTTCAGGTTAAGAACTTTGCTTCAGGATGAGAACAGAAATTGTGCTCCGGTGGTGTGGCGGCAGCAGGAGGCCCCATTAGCTAAAGTGGTGCTTCAGGTTAAGAACAGTTTCAGGTTAAGAATGGACCTCTGGAACGAATTAAGTACTTAACCTGAGGTACCACTGTACTGTTTCTTTGTCTTGTGTGGGGTGGGAGGGGAGTTAGCTGCCGAGAAATATAGTTATGTTCTGTGTGTACAGAGTTAACCTCATTATTGATGACCCTCAAGAGCAAAAATATCTTGAGTGCAGGGAACAATTTTTCAGACTAGGATAAAAAGCAAGTACTCTGGTTCCCTAGTCTGTTTTCCTGTCTTCATTTTTTATGTACAATGTCTTCTTGGCTCTGCTAATCTCCGGGGATAAGAGCGAAGCAGAGCAGGATACAGACTGCCTTATATGGTGCTGATACTAAAGATGTTTTAGGAATGTGACTTGCTCTAAAGCCTATGGCCCCAGTTTTTGCTGCCAAACAAATTAGGTCATTTAAACTTCTGAGGTTTTAAAAGGACGTTGGAACTTTAATTTGGAACAAGAAACTGATGTTTTTTTTGTTGAATGGCTCAGACTCCCAGGGAGTCTAGGTTTGTAATTTTTTGTCAAGCTTCTTGACTCTTACTTGCTGGTGCAAGGTCTTTTCCCCTGGTTTAAAGTGAACAGGGAAACTTTTAAGGCAGGGGTCAGCAAACTTTTTCAGCAGGGGGCCGGTCCACTGTCCCTCAGACCTTGTGGGGGGCTGGACTGTATTTTTTTTTGGGGGGGGGGGGAAATGAACGAATTCCTATGCCCCACAAATAACCCAGAGATGCATTTTAAATAAAAGGACACATTATACGCATGTAAAAACACACTGATTCCCAGACTGTCTGCGGGCCGGATTTAGAAGGCGATTGGGCCCGGATCCAGCCTCCGGGCCTTAGTTTGCCCACCCATGTTTTAAGGCCTGCTAAAAAACACATACGTACTTCAGTTTGCATTAAAATAATATTGGTCCTAGAATACAACACATGTGAGCCTCACAGCTTCACTGGGCATGAACAATGCATCTTGAAGTTGTACTGTGAAAAGTTAATGTTCTATCACAGTTGGCTCAGGCGTCTTTTCTATGACGGAAGGGTTGCCACATTCAGCCAAATCAAGAAGCAACCACGCTTTTCCTTGGACTGTACCAGTTCACGCTGTTATGTATGAATGCTTCCTTGTGGTGGTGGTGGTGAGCTCTCTAGAAAATCAGCACATCTCTCTGTGCTGATAGCCACTGGGTTGAGAGGTGAGGCAGTGACGCCCACTTCACCAGCCTGGTTTGGGATCTGTTGCCCCTGGAATCCTCCCTCCCAGATCTCCATTGGTGACCATTCCATGTGTTAATGTATGTAATTTGATTGTACTTGTTGCCATCTTCTTTCTGTGGCATCTGTCACCTTGAATCTTTTCAGAAGCAGGACCCAGGATCCTCCTTAAACAGAGCACAGTAGGACCACCTTTTAATCCCAAACTGCCACATGGGACACATTTCAAGCCCACGTTTCTGTTGTAAATGTTGTCTGTCTTCAGGAGAGGAAGAGAGAGTTTGGATTTGAATTTGATATCCCGCTTTATCACTACCCTAAGGAGTCTCAAAGCGGCTCACATTCTCCTTTCCCTTCCTCCCCCACAACAAACACTCTGTGAGGTGAGTGAGGCTGAGAGACTTCAGAGAAGTGTGACTAGCCCAAGGTCACCCAGCAGCTGCATGTGGGGGAGCGGAGAATCGAACCCAGTTCCCCAGATTACGAGTCCACCGCTCTTAACCACTCCACTACACTGGCTCTCGGAAGGAAGCAGCTGTGGGGAGACAGTTCCAGGGGGAAAGTGGTGTCGCCTTCTCTCATTCGCAATTTATACCCTCCTGATGTTGCTTTTCAATACTTTTAAAGGCTGAAGCTGATGTTAATCTGTATTGTAGAATGAATTAGCTAGTGCCCCGGGTGAAGTCTCCAGAGGGGCGCCATTGAGGCTCCCGGCCTATGTGTGTTTGTACTCAAATGCACATGAGTGTGTGTGCGCGCCAAACTGGGTCTTTGACCCAGGTGAAATAAAGCCTAGTTTTGCCCCTTGCTAAATGGCAAGAGAGAGTTGAGCAATATGTTGCTAGATGTTGCCTCATTATAGCTAATTAGAGGGTACCAACAGGGTGGTCTGCAAGAAGATCAAACCTATCCATTCTGAAGGAAATCAGCCCTGAGTGCTCACTGGAAGGACAGATCCTGAAGCTGAGGCTCCAATACTTTGGCCACCTCATGTGAAGAGAAGACTCCTTGGAAAAGACCCTGATGTTGGGAAAGATGGAGGGCACAAGGAGAAGGGGACGACAGAGGACGAGATGGTTGGACAGTGTTCTTGAAGATACCAGCATGAGTTTGACCAAACTGCGGGAGGCAGTGGAAGACAGGAGTGCCTGGCGTGCTCTGGTCCATGGGGTCACGAAGAGTCGGACACGACTAAACAACAACAAAACAGGGTAGTCTTTTTAATGGGTGATGGGTTATTGGGTTTTAGACCCAACATGAACTCTCATTTAGCAGTACACATTCAAGGAGGAGCTCTGTCCTTGGACTTACACATCCTATGGTCCTCACATGCATTGTCTGCTAGTAGGCAGCCATAATCCCAGAAATGAGTAACTGTTTGTCCATACAGCCCCAGCATTGCTTCTCCTGACTGGGAGCATCTATCTGTGGTCGAGGTCTTGGAGATGCCCAGGAATGGAGCTGCAAACTTGGCATGCAAAGCATTGCTTTACCATGGAGATATGGCCCCTCCCTATGTTGCCCTCCCGGGCACAATACTTTGGAAGCATCTCTTGCTGGGGCAGTCAGCTCTGCAAATCTATTATTGTAGGGCTAGTTCTCTTTCAGGCAGGTAAACCTGTATCTGACCTGTATGCCTGCAAGTGGGGAAATCACATGATTGAATTCTGTACGCTATAAAAAAATGCCTTTGGTGGGAGTTGGGTGTGGGTTGTATTTTAAATCACACTAAGTGTCTGCCTCACTGTTGTAGTTATGATTTATTCATCAGGGACCCTTTACTATCTATTACTACAATGGGCAGATTGGGTTCAGAGGTTTCCAGATTTCCAGGTTTCCAGAGGTTTCTGGGGTACAGATACATGGGATTTCCATACTGAGCTTTGGTGGCTGAACTGTTCGTGCCTCTTTTCCTCCGATCAGCGTAATGGAACACCAAAGCTTACAGCTGCTTGTTTTCCCCCACAACCTTAATGGACTCTTTATTTTTGTCTGTAGCTTATTTCAAGAATTTGCAAGCCCAGCTAACATAATTGTGTGTGCCTTTAATTAAAAATGAGAGTGAAGATGTCAAGCTTTATTTATTGCCTCATCCCACAAGTTTTCTCTCAATATTTAATTTCCCAGAGTCCGTCTCCCTAAAGATTCACATTTTCATAGGCCTTGTTTATCTTCTCCCACTTCTCTTGTTGTTAATTGAATTCATGACATCAGTCTTATCCACCCACGTCAAGTTGCAGCGTTCTGTTGGCAATCTTGTAGTGATGCATAGAAAAATTAGGTTCAAACAGTAGTGTCCTGTTTCTAAGACCAACAAAAATAAAATTTGGAAAGCATAGGGTGTGTCATTTCCTTCTGAGTCTTATGTTTGGGGCAGTCATACAGAGAACAGCTTGCAGCTCTGATTCTATCCTGGACAGCACACCATATGGAGGTGCACTTAGGTTTTTTTTGTCAATGCACTAAACAAACAATTAGTTCATCTCCAGTTTTAATAAACATTCAGAATGTTTGGAGTTGCCTGTATAGGGTAGCAATGCTTATAGGATATTGGACAGACTTATGAAATTATTATTGAATTATTGTTGTCATTCCCCGCTCAGAGTGGCTGGAGAAACTCAGCCAGATGAATGGGGTGTAAATATTATCATTAGCATTATCCTGTTGAAACCTACTTCCTCAAAAGACCAGAAGTGTCTTTCCCCAATATTTTATTGAAAGTCTCCAAAGGAAAATATTGTACACCTTCATTATGGATCTTTATATATTTTCCTGATGGGTAACATAAATGAATGTCTCTTTGCAATTGTATACCCTTTTAGACAGGGAGAAAAGTTGGTCTTGATCTCTGATAGGCTAACACGTCTTAATTTCTTCAGCCCTTTAGTAATGGATTTGTTTCCTAGGCCATCTACGCCCGTAAATTTCCCGTGAATCAGTTTGTCACAATCCTCCTTGAAATTGTGGCGGGTTAAACTGAAGAAATGCTACTTCTTAACCGAATCATTTTCTCTTACGGAGCCTTTTGAATGCATCATCCCACCCCATTCTGTCGTATGCCTATTTAAGGCAGTGGCTTTGGGTTTGCATTTCTCAGGAGGATGTTATGCAGACTTGGCACCATGTTTGAGGGTGCCCTGGGCAAAGTGCCCTGGTACACACACACCCCAGTAAAACTTATCAGGTGGTGGGCCAGGAACATTTTGTTCTTTTTTTATATTAAAAGCTTCTTTTACTAGGGCAGACTGTGAAGTGACGTGCTGGCTGAAGCTGCCCACCGCTTCCACTTTCCCGGAATACTTCTGGGTCCTGCTATGTCATGCCTGGTGCTGATTTCAGACCTGATGCCACGCTCCTCTTTCTGGATTTATTTGCTTTGTATGATGCTGCTTCTATTGTATTCTCATGCCGTATGCAGTCTTGTCTGTTACTTTTCAAAAAAAAATTGCATACAATATTTTATTCAAACATTTTCACAATAACCTTCAAATCAAATACCGTATTTTTCCGTGTATAAGACTAGGTTTCCCCCCTAAAAAATAATGTCCAAAATTTGGGGGCATCTTATACATGGGGGCCATCTCTCCCCATTTTCTTAAATTGGAGGCCCCAAAAATAGGGGGCATCTTATACATGGGGGCATCTTATAGATGGAAAAATACAGAAATTACATTGTTTCATAAGCTGACTTACTTCCCTCCACTCTACATTGTTTTTACTCACACCTTTCCCCCCGCATTATGTCTTTTATCTATTACAAAAGGTTTCTCTATTACAGTTAAGTGTTGTCCGTTACTTTCAGTGCAACCGTGATATCGCTGCAGGAAGAACTAACTCTCGTTCTTTCTCTTTCCGCAAAAAGGGAATCCGCTTTGACCCAGAAATTCCCCAGACGCTCCGGCTAGAGTTCGCCAAGGCCAACACGAAGATGGCCAAGAGCAAATTAGTGGGGACACCAAATCCAAGCACTCCTGCCACCCCCAACACTTTACCTCAGTTCATTACCAGGGAGCCATGTAAGTATGTGAGTGTGTGTGTGTCTGTGCTTCACCATAAAAGAGCAAGCAGTGGTATGTGCCTTAGATAGGAATGCTCGATTTGTTTGCAAATTCCTATATGACCTGTCCTGATCTCCACCTCCTGGACTAATGTGTGGATTGGAGCGTAGTAGTTCTTTGGATTTTGCAGTTTTCACTTGTGGTGAAACAGGAAGTGCCTGTGCTGCCCACCTCTGGTATTGGAATCAACTTTGAGTGAGATCTTGCCCAAAATTGGTGCCAATTCTGGCAGCAGGGCAGGCAGGGTACTCTTGGGGACTTCCGCCGCCCGAGGCAGCGGCCTCACCCTGCCTAATGACTGTGCTGGCCCCGCACTTCTCTGAATTTTTGGCAAGTTTATCTACAATATTTAGGGAGCATTTTTGAGGGTGCTGTGGCAACAGTCTCTGTCTTAGAACATTGGTTGCACCAAGCAGATATAAAGTGGAAGACAGGGGAAATTTCAAGCAAAGCAAAAGGGGTGTGCAGGTGTGTGAGTTTTGAGCCCCTTCTCCCCAAAGAATGCTCCCTCTCCCCTTCTCCCAAGTTGCTTTCCCCCTAGCCAGACCCGAAGGCTGTAAATCAGGACTCCATAGGGATATCTGGAAGGTGGAACGTATTTGAACTTCCAAAACGCTTTTGATAAAAGTGCCTTGCCATGGACTCCTGAAGACATCTGGCAGTCATGGAATAAGAGAGCAAAGTCACTGATAATAGGAAGCAGAGGGCAGAATTTTATGTACAGTTGTCTTAGTGTGTGTGTGTGGGGGGGGGGGGATAAGCAGTGAGATCCCTGCCAAGCATGTGAACTGGCACTATTTAACTTGTTCATGAACGATCTGGAGTTGGGGCAGCAGTGAAGTTGGCAGATGGACACCAAATTATTGAACATCTGGCAAAGCCTGAGTGTGTCTTAAAATTAGGCGAATGGGTAACCAAATGTCAAATGAGAATTTAGTGAAAGTAATAAGTGCAAAAAAACAAAATACAAAGCAACTTTTCTGTCTGAAACCTATTATTTCTACTTTTCCACTTCAACCGGCAACAGAGTTGCACTCAGTGCAGGCCAGTGTCATTCCCGTTTTCCACAAAATGGCCCCAGGAGAATGGAATACTGTTGTTCCCATTGAGCCATGTTGCGTCAAAAGGTTTGGGCTATTCTGCTGTTTCTCCTTATTTACACATGAGTCATTTCCTGAATATCTTGGGAGCACTCCATCTATTCAGAAACATCTGAGGTGGCCCTGATTTGCTGCTGCTCAGCTAGGTAGGGGTTGCCAAATTTGCTATTAGATAAACTCACGGTGCGTATCACGTGTGTCATCCCATTTGTGCCTTGGCTTGCTCTTTGCTGGAATACGACTGTCACGACTACGTGACAGACCTCATTTTCGAGAGCGCAAGGTAAAACTGCCTGAGAGAGAAAAGCAACATAAATGTGTAACATAATTTTGTATTTTATTTTCTCTATACTAGAATCGTGAAAAAGTAGCTTGAATAAGCATAGGAAACGGAACACATTTGGGATTCCCAATTTTGGAAAAGACTGGTCCAGTTCATATGTTACATTAAACTGTAGTTTAATGTGGTTTAATGTGAGTGAGCATTATGTGAACGACCCAAAGCAAACTGGTTACTGCTTGTGGTATATTTCAAGGAAGTAAACTATGAGCCCAGGCTTGGACAACATGTCTTCCAGACAGGCTTGTTTCGTGCACTGTGTGGAGCGTGCACCGGGAAGCTGCTTGATTACAGGGGTCAGCAGACTTTTTCAGCAGAGGGCCGGTCCACTGGCCCTCAGACCTTGTGGGGGGCCGGACTATATTTTGAAAAAATAATAATGAACGAATTCCTATGCCCCACAAATAACCAAGAGCTGCATTTTAAATAAAAGGACACATTCTACTCACGTAAAAACACGCTGATTCCCGAACTGTCCGCGGGCCGGATTTAGAAAGTGATTGGGCCGAATCCAGGCCCAGGCCTTAGTTTGCCTACTCATGCATTACACATGGTTTGTTTTAGGCTATGGTTTGATGTGATATGCAGATCACTCCTGTATACAGTGGTACCTCAGGTTACATATACGCTTCAGGTTACAGACACCCCTAACCCAGAAATAGTACCTCGGGTTAAGAACTTTGCTTCAGGATGAAAGCAGAAATCACGCAGCAGCGGCGCGGCAGCAGCAGGAGGCCCCATTAGCTAAAGTGGTGCTTCAGGTTAAGAACAGTTTCAGGTTAAGAACGGACCTCCGGAACGAATTAAGTACTTAACCCGAGGTACCACTGTATCTCAAAGACTGAGCAAATGGTCATAACTGTAACACTTCGGCTCGTGTTGTGTATGCTTGGAGGCCTGTTCATTTTTGGCTCCAGTATTGTTCCTGGTTCAACAGAGGTTTGCAGTACATTTTAATACTTGAAGAACCTGCAAAAATCAGTCTTACTGGAGACAGTGGTAGGATGAAGAAAACAACAAAAACACACGTGTAGACACCACTACCAATAACGATTGTCTTCAACTCTCTTTGAAATAGTTGTCAGTCTCCCAGAGTATTCATGTGGTGTGACATTATTACACCGGATGTGTCATATTGCTCATAGAAGGGTAGTTTTGTAGCTGAGCCAATGCGACTTTTTGTTGTTTTGCCTGGCTCGGCCCTTTGTTTCCCATTGTACATTTCACATGTTGGGAAATGGCCCCTGGGACTCCCAACCATGATAGCATTCCATCTGAACACGTGACACTTCATAGTCCCTGACCCCAAGGAGCTTGCAACCGAAATGTCAACAGAGAGAAGAGAACAGGGAGAGGATGAAATGCCAGAGGCGCAAAGGGAGCTGAAGGGTATGTGTGGCTGCAAGTGCCCTTTCTGCAAGTTCCAGCAGAGCAGCTTCCGAAAAGAGGGGCCCAGGTTACATGGCAGCGTCCCTTAGTGCTGCATTCTTGCTAAACTCCTCCTGGCTCACATATTTCGGGGAAGGTTCGGGAGCTCTTGCGTGTATTTATAGGCTTGTTGCTCTCTGCTCGAGAATGACCACAAAGCTTAGGAATGAATGGCGGAAGGGAACGTTGTTAGCATTAGCCCTTGCCAACTTTTCACTGTTTATCTTGCTTTTAAAACCAACAGGACAAACACTTAATCTCTGCTGTAATTAAAGTGCATCCCTGTCAACTCCCACTGGGGCTTTGCTTGGATGTTCTCTGCCATGGCGTCTTGCGGGTGGAAGAAGAGGATTTCTTTAAAGCTGAGGGTAGTGCGGATGGCTCAAGACGCCTTCAGTGAGATTCCAACCTTCCCTGATGCATTGCCCACCTCCTCTCATACCTGGAAGGAAGCTCAGGGGCACTTGGGCAAAGCAAATCGTGATAGGAGGAGAAGTACTGTATTTTTCGCTCCATAAGGCACACCTACTTTTTTTGGGGGGGGGGAGAGAATTCAAGGGGAAAAAATATGCGGCTCTTGGGGGCCTTTGCAGGAGGTGGGGGAAGGGACAGAGCCTCGCTCTGTCCCTTCTCCCACCTCCCACAAAAGCCAGGAATAACCACGCGAAGCCTCCCCAGGGCAGCGGGATGAAGGCTCCCTGCTGCCCTGCAGAGGCTTCGCGGGCTACCCCAGAGCTGCTCGACCCAAAGAGCAGTTCAGGGAGCAGCGGGAAGGATGCACGCAGCCTTCCCGCTGATCCCCGGCGCTGGCGGTGGGGGAAGCGCGGCTTCTGCTGCCTTTCTGCTGCTCCCTGACCTGCTCTTTGGGGAAAGCCACTGCCAGCCCCAAAGAGCAGGTCGGGGAGCAACGGAAAGGCTGCGCGCAGCCTTCCCGCTGCTCCCAGAGCTTGTCGGGGCTGGCGAAGGAAGCCCGGGTCCCCCCCCCCCCCCAGTCCCAGGGACCACACATTCGCTCCATAAGATGCACAGACATTTCCCCTTAGCTTTTAAGAGGAAAAAGTGCATCTTATGGAGCGAAAAACACGGTAATAGGTTGATAGTTGCCAACTCTACCCTCGGGTTGCTGCTGTCAAAACAGCTGGGGAGGGGAGCAGTCCTAGCAGAGGATCACATCCTCTTCTTCTGCCCCTGAGTGGGAGTGAGGGGACAATAAGCCACCCACTTCTCTCTGACTGGTGTGGCACCAGCAGTTGGTTTTAGGGGGCTTTGTTTGGTGGTTGGAGGGGGGCAAAAAAGAGAGAGGTTGAGTTGATGCTGGGCTTCTAACGAAGACGCAGTTCAACTGTTTTGGAAGAAATGGATCAAGCCACTTCTAACCTCAGAAATAATAATAATTATTATTTATTAAATTTCCATGCCACCTGTCATCCAAAGATCACAAGGCGGTTTACAATATAAAAACACAAAAACACATACCACAATAACAAATGGAAACAATAACACGCACACACCCCAGGCCATAGATTGTTTTGTAATTAGACAAAGGCCTGGGAGAAGAGAAATGTATTTGCCTGGTGCCTAAAGGTGTATAATGAAGGCGCCAGGCGAGCTTCCCTGGGGAGAGCATTCCACAAACGGGGAGCCACTGCAGAAAAGGCCCTTCTTCGTGTTGCCGCCCTCCAGACCTCTCATGGAGGAAACACACATAAATCATTTTGAAATGAAGCCAATTAAGATTGAGATGCATCTTTCATCACTACCCACTAGATTAAGAAAAGTGGTAGCTTGTTCACAAGCTCTCAGAGAAGACAGGGAGCTGCACTCATGCAGCCGAGCATGGCATGCGGATTCTGCTGTTATGGAAACGTTTGGTTCTTGGATGTGTCATATACAGAATGGTGAAGTCTAAGCTGGCTCGATGGATATTTCAGCTCTGGCATGGTGGTGCTTATGAAAAATTCAAGTTCGGTGCAAGGCATTGTTAGGGAAAAGACTGAAAATAAAAAACTGCCTGTATGATAATTGGCATTTTGGTAGGATTGCATTTGAAGTGTGTACTTTTCAGGTGACCTATCTCAAAAGGTGATCTGGAAAAGGCACAGGAAACGGCAACCAAAACTGTCAATGGATAATTGGACCTTTCTTTTTGCAAAGCAAGGATGGAGCTGAAATTATGAGTAGTTATCCTGGCTGCCCTGGATTCGTCTAAACTCTTCAGGGACGGGTGACTAGTGGAGGTAGGGGGAAGCACTGGGTAGGAGGCCTTCATGAGTGGTGGCAAAGGAAAGAGATGGAATACGCTGGTATTGTAACTTAAATAAGGTACCTGAACCACTGATAATGTTGTACTGCTGTGAAAGGGTAGAAGATAACCTTCATTATCATATAGACTCTTTATTTTGATCTGTGCAGAATGGCATTCTGTATGCCCCCTCTCCCTCCCATTCTTAAGATGACTGGATTGTTTTTCATTGGGGAGACAAATGTAGTGGGGTAGCTGAGACTAACCTCTGAGTTAGGAAGTCCTTAGTTCAAATCTTGACTATGATTGGCAGGCCAAGAACAACCTTGGCTTCACATTGTGGTTTGAAGCAAGCTATGGCCCCTGGTTTAGATGTAACAGGGTACTGTGGTTTGTTGCCTATGCTCACACCAGGGGAAGAGCGAAGCGGGAGCCACTAGGGCATCCACGGTAAACAGTTAACTATGGCTTACTATGATGTGTATCTAGATCAGGATGCCAAGTGCCACAGCCATAAGAGTTCATTCACCCAGAATCTGTATTCTTTCATCAGAATACTTTTGAGTGGCTCACTTGCCGCCTCTTAACAACAGCTGTAGACTGCCTTGCGTTACTTTCTCCAGCCGACAAAACACCCAGTTTTGGACAATAACCCTGTTCCTTAACGTAAGTTGCAGACTTTGGCGCCCTAACTCAGAGCAGAATTTTTGTACCTGCTCTTCGGATTCCGTTTCCTAAGGAGAAGGCAGAGGGAGTTGGAGGGACCTCCTTGAGCTCCACTCTTGTGTTTGCCATTTTGTTTCCTGCATTTGCTGTTTTTATAACCATGAACTCTCCTTATTCTTCTCTTGCAGATGAGCTCACAGTGCCTGCACTTTACCCCAGTAGCCCTGAAGTGTGGGCGCCGTACCCTCTCTACCCAGCGGAGTTAGCACCTGCTCTACCCCCGCCTGCTTTCACCTACCCTGCTTCACTGCATGCCCAGGTAATTTATACCAATCAGTCACACCTTCACCCACGTTATACCACCTGATCCTCTCCAGTGCACCCCGTACGACTAACACCTGTCTGGCTAACAGGCACCCCAGAGAGGTATTAATGATCACATCTCGATCAAGCTGACGCATTCTCCTTGGGACTACTGGGGAACGGACTTAGGAAAAATTGACAGCACCCCACTGCCTGATAGAACCGTGAACACCTTTCTCTTCTCGAGTAATTTCACTTCCGTTCACACGAGGCAGCGAGAAATACCTGCCGGGTCTTTGCACACATATATACCCCCTTGTATATATGGACTCTGCTTCCCGGCTTGCCTTTGCCACAGTTTTGCTTCAAAGTTCCAAGGCTAAATTGTCTTTACAACGGATAAGGGGAAGGTGTGCAAGAGCGTGTTTATGTACACGTGTGTTTCTAAAGCCAGAGAGAAGGGAGGTAGACGGAGCAAAAGTCTGGCCTCTTAAGTCACATGGGGGAATTTGCATTGTGAGCAGTCACCGTATTTTTTGCTCTATAAGATGCACCAGACCACAAGACGCACCTAGTTTTTGGAGGAGGAAAACAAGAAAAATATTCTGAATCTCAGAAGCCAGAACAGCAAGAGGAATCGCTGTGCAGTGAAAGCAGCAATCCTTCTTGCTGTTCTGGCTTCTGGGATAGATGTGCAGCCTGCATTCGCTCCTTAAGACGCACACACATTCCCCCTTACTTTTTAGGAGGGAAAAAGTGAGTCTTATAGAGCAAAAAATACGGTACTTCATACACGTTCTGAACTGTAGCAAAACGAAGTTACCGAGTGAAAACTTAACTGCGATGTGCATATGACTGCTTGTAATCCAGTTGCCTGAATTGTTCTCTGTTCCCAGCGAGTCAGAGAAAATCCTGAATTGTTGCTTGGACATGATGTTGGCCTACAGAAGATCTAATGAACCAGCACTTAACCCAGATAATACGAGATGCTGACAATAGGCCTGTTGAGCTGGGAAGGAGCAATCAGGCTGTTTTTCGATGCGGGTCACACTCCGGCAGGAAAAACGGGTTTATAGCTTATTCCCTTTGATTCTGCTTTTGTTACTTGATACTCAGAGGTCATTGGCAGCAAGGAGTGCCTTTTTCCCAGCTCCATGTTGGCTAGCTGTTCTCTTTTCTAGTGGCTAAAGAAATAAGTCATGGGGCGTTCTTGCAGGCTTGGATATTGCAGTGTGCTCTATGCTCTTTTGATAAATGTCTGAAAGTTACAGCTGCAGAAAATAGGCTCTTGTCCAGGAGTGGAGATTATTACACCCATTAAAGAGCTGCACTGGTTCTCGCTATGTGGCCCATTTCAGAGTGCCGGTACTGACCTTCCAAAGCCTTAAAGAGCCTGGATATTCAGAGGTTTGCACAGCCTGCATATCTTAAGACATGATGGGGAAACATAGAGATGTACAACTGAGATACTGCTTTGTGAACCTAGTTAGTGGAGGCGTGGGCGATGGCAGTGAGATTTAGAGTCTGCCTTGGGAGGCCTGTGCGGCTGACACTGCCCTTTCCCAGCTTTTAGGAAACATGTTAAGCTCTTCCTGTTTGGGTGGCCCTTTTTGGTTCTCTGGAGTTGGAGGAAGAAGTTGCTTTTGTTCCTTTGCAGTTCTGCTTGGTTGGTTTCAGGCTCTGTTGTTGCTATGGGGTGTTCTGTGTTCACTGAAGTGATGATTTCATTGCCACTTCAAGAGGCCGACAGGGCTGATTAAGCAGAGTATACATTTTTAAATATATCTCTGTGCCAAGAGCTTTGAATTTTATTGCATGGTTTCACCCAGTCAGAAATCTAGGAAGGAAAACCCCCTTGCCTCTTGGCAAGCTAGTCTTTGTAACATTCTTTTGAGGGATCTTATGTACACTTTGTTAAATTCCCACCTGGCGAATGGCTTTCCAGCTATTGGGGGCGCAGCTCATAACCTCCCTCTCCCCCTTTTGGCAAATGCTGAAATAAACATGTTAAGAAGTAAACTGAAAATTCTGAAGAAGTGTGCATGCACACGAAAGCTTATACCCAGAACAAACTTAGTTGGTCTCTAACGTGCTACTGGACAATTTTTTTATTTATTTTGACTGCATCAGACCAGCACGGCTACCTACCTGACTGTGGGATAATGTAACACATGATGCATTAACACAAGGATCAGACATATTTTAGAGTTGGTATATGGGTCAATTGAACATTTGATGGTAAGGAGATCCATTTTCCTGCCTGTAACTTAGTACCACCTTGGTTCTTGTTCCGGAAGTCCATTCAAGTTCTGTAAACGTTCGCAAACCAAGGCTTCCTGCACTCAATTGGAAGCTGCAGAAGCAGCGTCGAACGTTTTGGATCCAAAGAACATTTGCAAACCGGAACACTCACTTCCGGGTTTGCGGCATTTGGGAACCAAGACGTTCGAGTCGCAAGGCGGTCAACAACCAAGGTACGACTGTAGTTTTAAATTTTAATAGGAGGATGTTAGGACAGTTTAGTGAGGACTGAACACAACATAACCACTAGGTTAGGTTTGAGGGGTGGGTGGGCAGGGAGCAGGTTTTTACATAGAGATGAAATACAGTTCTAAAACAGAGAACTTTAGGAAACCTCAAGTAAATATCTCATCCTCCAAGTCCAGGCTAGGTGTTGTGTTTATTCCAGCCTCAGGAATAATGATCAAGTCCTAGTGTTTACAGCTTGATGAGACCTCTTATCTTCTTTAGTGCCTGGATTCATAAAAGGTAAAGGTGCCCCTGCCCGTACGGGCCAGTCTTGCCAGACTCTAGGGTTGTGCGCTCATCTCACTCTATAGGCCGGGAGCCAGCGCTGTCCGCAGACACTTCCGGGTCACGTGGCCAGCGTGACAAGCTGCATCTGGCGAGCCAGCGCAGCACACGGAAACGCCGTTTACCTTCCCGCCAGTAAGCGGTCCCTATTTATCTACTTGCACCCGGGGGTGCTTTTGAACTGCTAGGTTGGCAGGCGCTGAGACCGAGCGACGGGAGCGCACCCCGCCGCGAGGATTCGAACCGCCGACCTTTCGATCGGCAAGTCCTAGGCGCTGAGGCTTTTATCCACAGCGCCACCCGCGTCCCACCTGGATTCATGGACCTTGGTAAATTCTGTGGCTCCATGGACCATAGTTAAGATAGCCTGACCTCATTCTGTATGGTGAAGCATGATAATATCATCTGATGCTTCTTTAATCCAGGCCATATCTCTTCTTAAAGTCCATCACTGGTAATCAGCCTGAATGCACCCAGTGCTATATAGCATTGTTGAAACTTAAGTGACCTGACTTGGGAGGCCAGTGCAAGCTGCTCAGCGCTCTTGTAAAGAAGTATGCAGTGTGCATTATTAAAAGACAGGAATAAAGGTTTGGCCAGGCTATCTTATGCCATGATTGATTGACTGATGTTGCAATGTGCATAATTTCTGGCCTTACCTGTAAAGATTACAAGGAGATAATACAACTTTAAATCTTTTGAATGGAATGCCTTCTGGCAGTTTTTTTGTCTCCCATGAATATTGTCTGTGGCTAAACCAGTTCATCCTACACGAGTGCAAAAGGGCAGGTCCCTACCCAGATAGTTTACAATCTGTAATTTGTCATGAGGAAACCACAGAGGAAGGGGGGGAAAGTGGAGACAGGACTTAACAAGGGGAAGAATGTGTCTTATTGCAATGGCGAAGCCTTGGGCTTAGTTACAATGGCATGTGAGGACCAGGGGTTTTCTGAAGCTTTCTCTGGAACAGTAGTCCTGAACTAGGGCATTTAGGCAAGGGCTTAGCTTTGAAGGCACATGAAGCTATTGCTAACCAGTTGTGTGTGCGTGGTTAAAAAAAGAATCTTACAGCAGTAGTCAAACCTATTTGAAGTTAGGCACCATCATTCTGCTTTGCTTGTTTCTCCTAGAACAGGGGTGGTCAACTCCCAAGAGACTGCAATCTACTCACAGAATTAGAACCTGGCAGTGATCTACCCCCTTTTGGGGGGTTCAGGTCAAAGTTGTTGAGCCTTTTTTACCAGTAGATCGCGATCGACCTGTTGGACATCCCTGTCACAGAACACCACATTTTCTTACCTTAATTGAAAATCTAGTGGAAGACAAGATGCTTGAAAATGTCCCTTTCCTAAAAATTTCCCCACTCTGAAGCCTGAGTCTCTCTTCTTGGTTAAAAGTAGCAAGCACCCTTTTTATTTTTTGAGAGGCACTTTCGTTGCTGGAGAGGCAGCCACCTAGGAGGCCAGTAGGGTTCTCTGAGTGGTCCTTGGCCCACGGTTTATAGCTAAACCAGCTCATCCTACAAAAGGGCAGGTCCCGAACCTGCAATATACACACCAAGAAGCAGATATCTTATTCTTTTCTGGCACATTAGATAGGTCAGGTTCTCGTGTCAGCTGCCTGGGCTGGAAGTCACAGGGCAAGTCTCGCAACCCTCATTTTCAGGGATGGCCCCAGCTTTTCGGAGGCGGGGATGGGGTGTATTCTCCTCTGCAATTTTCCAGCCGGGTTGTGCTAACGTAATACACAAAACTGAACATGAAGACGGGAGTATGATGGCATTCTGGAGCAAATGAGACCTTTGCCCAAGCCACAGCCTTCCTCCTCTTAAAAGGGACTAAAAGTTACAGCCTGAAAACTTGGGGAAAGAATAAATGAGAACGTAACCAGAGCTTGAGGAAAACAGTTTCTGACATGGAGGGAAAGGGGAAATAAGCTTCAAATGGAACACTATCTTTTATTCACGACCTGCAGTGGGGCGGACTGCGAGCGCACAACTGAAAACAACCCCCCCAAGCTCCACACCTCTCTGGCAAAGTGGGAGGCAAGAATGCCAAGTAATGTATGTTCTGTCACAAGGACTTTTTCTGCTCGCTGAACCTTGCTGCCTGGGACTCCTAATGGCCCCTGAGAGCCGGCGCACTCTAGTTAAAAATTAACAAACAAAGGGAGGGAAAAGTAATTAAATATGGATGGCGGTAATCGCTGAGGAGCATGTCTGGCCCGAACTGCTGCACGCTTGAGCGCTCCCGTGCAGCTCGGCACATCCTGCAAGTTTAGAAGAACCCTGCGGTGAGCTTCCCGCGAAGATTTGCCCATTAAATCATCGGGGAGGGGCGGCTGCGCTAGGAGGGGATGGGCGAGAGCGCAAGACTTTCAGGCGGACACAATGGGAGACCTGTGGCACAAGCTGAGGAGTGATGGAATGGCGGCCAGGGAGGAATTTGAAAGGGCAGGTCCTTCTTGGCATCGCCTTTCCTCAAAACAAAAGGCTTTCCGTAAGGTGTTGCAGAACCCTTGCATTGCATTGTAAGGGCTGCAGAGTCAACATGCATTGCAAAGCTGGGTGTGTTGAGTGTTTATTGTGGGTCGCCTTGCTGCAAACTTCTTGTCTTTATCAGGTTTGGTTTGTTCTTCCTCCTCCTGGAAGTATTCCATTACTGAAGGATTTGTCTCTTCTCAAGCCCACCACTTTCCAATCTCTCTTTTTACTCTTTCCCTTCTGCCTTCTCCACTCCACACTTGTATTTTTTTACATGCGTGAACTTCCTCTACCCCACGCCATCCCTAAATGCACAACTGTTGAGCTGCTCTAGGCAGCAAAACAAACTAATCCATAACTTGCACGTTCTAAGAGCTCTGAACATTCAGGTGGCAAGGCGTGCGGTTTGTAGTGCTTCTGATTTCCACACGCCAGGCCATATTAGGGTACTTTGAACTGTGATCTCCCTCCACCACAAAGGACAAAGATTCTAGCTGGGTGGTTTCCTGCCTGTGCTGAGAATGGGAGCTTGGGATTGCTTGGGAAGAGAACACTTCTGACTTCCTGGGTAGACAGCAGTTTTAGCACCTAATGCACTTTCCCCAACACTTGGGATTTTTGCAGGTAGCTGCCTGTCGTTTACATTTTACCTTTACCCTGTAGCAATGGTGAGGCTTAGCATGACAGCTGTCAGTCTTCCACCCAAGGTGGGCTGTTAATGTATCAAGTACAAGATGTATTGACAGCCTGTGCTGCCTTTGTGCTCAGACCTGGCCTGGATATGAAACTGAATCCACAGTGAAGTCCAAATCAGAAAGATGTAATCGTGTCATTTGCATGTTGCTGGTAGATCTACATGTACATATTGTGGAGTTGCTGAGATTTCTTCATAGACGTAAAACTGGAATAGTACTATCCAAATTACTGTACATTGCACACTGGATATGTTCCTGCTTTGTTTTCTTTCTGTTTTTAGCCCTACAGACGTGGGTGGCATTGTGGGTTAAACCACAGAGCCTAGGACTTGCCAATCAGAAGGTCGGCGGTTCAAATCCCCACGACGGGGTGAGCTCCCGTTGCTCAGTCCCTGCTCCTGCCAACCTAGCAGTTCGAAAGCATGCCAGTGCAAGTAGATAAATAGGTACCATTCTGGTGGGGAGGTAAATGGTGTTTCCGTGTGCTGCTCTGGTTTGCCAAAAGCGGCTTAGTCATGCTGGCCACATGACCTGGAAGCTGTACGCTGGCTCCCTCGGCCAATAAAGCGAGATGAGCGCCGCAACCCCAGAGTCGGTCACGACTGGACCTAATGGTCAGGGGTCCCTTTACCTTTACCTCATTTCCCATGTTGCCATTTCAGTTGCTGTTTCATACATTGTCATCACATGTGGATATTTGCTGTTCTGTCCAAAATGACTCCCTGGGCGTCATGCAATTCATAAATTGTAGTCTTGGAAGGGACCCCAAGGATCATCAAAGAGCAATTGGGCTGCGATAGATGGCTTGTAGGTGTTAGATTGGGCAGGCCATGTGCTGTTGTTAGTCCAAGTGCCAGAAAGATATTTTGTGCTTGCCTCCTGGCACTGCAAGCCACTATGTCTTAATCTGCTTTAGCACTTTGAAAGCACATCTGGCGTAAGATGGAAGCAACAAACTCAAAGAAGAGGTGCTTTCTGTTGAGAAATTTGGGCACAGCAATGCCTGCGTTGGTTGTGCCGATCCTTCCAGTGTTCCTGGATTAGCAGTGGTTGGTATCCTGAATGTTGCAGGCACTGAGAGCCCACAACCAGAGCACCAGGTAACCCCCAAAACCCATGTGGTCCTCTGCCATAGAATCTGTTGACAAACCAAGTGATGCCGCAGCTAGTTATTACTGTGGTGAGTGGTGGGATATGAACAAGAATAGTCCACTACAAACTAGGCTGTACCATCGATGGGTGGGTGGAATCAAGAGGGGAGTAAGGGCAAGCTTGCACAGCGCCATGTAGGTTTTTCTTGCAAGACAGGCCTTTTGCGCCATAATACGTTGAGCAAATCTCTAGGCAACTCACCATTTGCGCAGGGATTGCATTTGAGATCATCCCATGCATTGGCGGACTGTGCGTAAGTCCCCACCCCTTTCTGCCCCATTTTTGGGCTGCTTCCAGGTCCACAGTGATGACCATGCATCAATCAGATGCGTGTAAAAAGGTTGCTGCCTGTTTCCTTGTTGTCTGGGCAGCCCAGGACCTCCATAAACTCTGCCCAGGCTTGTGCCCTGGGGAAGGGTACTTTGGGGCTGCTAACACAACAAAAGCAGTGTGGGAGGCAGCAGTTACAAGTTCCCGGTCTTTGCATCCACAGCAGGCTCTCGGATTCTCCAGTCGTTTAACTTCCTCCTTGGAGGCGTGCTCCGTTATCTTCCATTACAGAAGGATGCGAACAGCTAACGTTGAGAGGTGGACGTCAGAAAACCAAAATAAAATTCAAAATGGCCTTGATAGAATGGTAAACTGCCATTTTTTATGTGTGGGGAGTTCAATCCTCCTCAAAATGATTAAGGTTTTAAATGACAATTTTAGGTTATATTTTAGTGATCAAGATTTAATATATATTTTTAACTGCTGCTATATCTGTATCGTCTCTGTTATACCCAATTGCAATTCAACGTATTCCTGTTGTGTTTTATGATTTTCCTGATAAGTAAGCCGGAACTGGTCTGTGACCGTAATAATAAAATTCATTCAATCCTCCTCAGTTTGCACATGCAAGAGGTTTCCCCAAGTACCCAAATGCTGCAAGAAGCAGGATTGAACTCCCTGCAAACCAGTGTGTGAGGAGTTCAATCCTGCTTGGTCGCTGTCTGCTGTTACCTAACTCCTATGGGCCAACACTAATAGATGGATGGTACCACTCTCACACCACACCCATCCCCTGATGTCATTATGATGTCAGGTGAGTGGTTCTGCCCTCTTGTCAAAGTTTGCCCAAGGGGAAAGGGAGGGAGAGATAAAGCCGAAAGCTTCCCTACCTACCCCTGCGATGAGAGGTAATAGTTCAATTTGACTGTGCGCTAGTCAGATCTTATCTGGACTGCTGCATCCAGTTCTTGGCACCAAACTTGGAGACAAACTGGAATTATTTCAAAGGGGGCAGTGAAGATGGCTGGTGGGAAAGCAACCCTGTGCAGAAAGATTGAAGGAGAGAAGCCTTGAGGAGAGATGTCATAGCACTCTTCAAAATACTTGAATGGCTCTTACAAATAGAAGAAAGACACATTCAAGACTAGATTTAATGATGCTTAACTTACAAGGGATGGGATGCGGGTGGCGCTGTGGGTTAAACCACAGAGCCTAGGGCTTGCCGATTGGAAGGTCGGCGGTTCGAATCCCCATGACGGGGTGAGTTCCTGTTGCTCGGTCCCTGCTCCTGCCAACCTAGCAGTTCAAAAGCACGTCAAAGTGCAAGTAGATAAATAGGTACCACTCTGGCGGGAAGGTAAACGGCGTTTCCGTGCGCTGCTCTGCTTCGCCAGAAGCGGCTTAGTCATGCAAAATTCTATAAAGAAGAAAAAACAGAATGAGAAGAAAGAGAAAATTTGGAACCTAATAAAAGAAGGGGAGAAGAAACTTAGGTTTAAACCTAAGTCCCATGAGATTTTAAGAGAAATAAAGCTCTACCAAACACAATACATGGAACTGATGAATCAAGAGATAGAATGGAAAATAAAACAAATGAGGCAAAAGACGTTTGAATCAGCAGATAAATGTGGGAAGCTACTGTCGTGGCAGCTGAAAAAGAGACAAAAGTTGAATACTGTGATATCCCTCGAAGTAGATGGGAAACTTATCAACAAACCAAATGAGATAAGTAATTGCTTTCAAAGTTTTTTTAAGAAGCTGTATGCACAGGGGCCAAAAAATGAACAAGAGATAGAAGAATTCATTAAAAAATATGGATTGTCAAAAATTTCTGAAAGAAACCAAAGAATTCTAAATGAGGAAATCACAGAGCAAGAAATAGAGCGTGCCATTCAGGACATGCAACTGGGAAAATCACCAGGACCAGATGGTTTGACTGCAAGATACTACAAAGCATTGAAAGAATGGTTAATACAACCATTGAAAGAAGTTTGCAACCAAATTTTGGAGGGGAGAAAGGCTCCCGAATCGTGGAAAGAAGCATTTATTTCACTTATACCGAAGACAGAAACTGAGAAACATCAAGTTAAGAACTACCGCCCTATATCACTCTTGAATACGGATTATAAAATTTTTGCAGATATTTTGGCAAAAAGATTTAAGAAAGTTCTACTAGAGGAGATCCATAAGGATCAAACAGGCTTTCTCCCAGGAAGGCATATGGCAGATAATGTAAGGAATATTATCGATATCTTGGAACTGTTGGAGACTGATATAAACAGAAAAGCGGTGTTGATTTTTGTGGACGCAGAGAAAGCCTTTGATAACATTTGTTGGAGCTTTATGAAGAAAAATCTTCAAGGGATGGGGGTAGGCCGAAACTTTGAAAACGGTATAGGTGCAATATACTTTGAACAAAAAGCTAAACTAATTGTGAATGGGGTGATTATGGACGAGATTCCAATTGAGAAAGGGACACGACAGGGGTGCCCAATATCCCCTCTACTGTTTATAACAGTACTGGAGGTTTTGCTGAACATGATCAGAAGGGATCAGTTGGTTAAAGGAGTACAGGTCGGAACGAAACATTATAAGTTAAGAGCATTTGCAGACGATCTAGTGTTGACATTGCAAGAACCAGAAGCCAGCACAAAAAGAGTCTTAGAATTAATTGAAATATTTGGGCAAGTAGCAGGTTTCAAATTAAATAAATATAAGACAAAGGTGCTGGAGAAAAATTTGACTATGGTGGAAAAAGATAGTTTTCAAAGGGAAACTGGGCTGGAAATAGCAAAAAGGGTGAAATACCTGGGGGTGAACTTAACATCTAAAAATGTGAACCTATTTAAAGATAATTATGAGAAGTGTTGGTTGGAGGTGAAGAAAGATCTTGACATATGGTCTAGGCTGAGACTCTCCTTGTTAGGCCGAATTGCTGTTATCAAGATGAATGTACTGCCGAGAATGTTGTTTTTGTTTCAGACATTGCAAATTATAGATAAGACGGAATGTTTCAAGAAGTGGCAGAAAGATATATCTAAATTTGTCTGGCAGGGCAAAAAACCCAGAATAAAATTTAAGATCTTGACTGATGTAAAGGATAGGGGGGGTTTTGCCCTGCCGGACCTCAGACTCTACTATGAAGCAGCAGCTTTTTGCTGGTTGAAACAATGGCTACTTCTTGAGAATACAAATATCTTAGATCTAGAAGGTTACGATAACAACTTCGGTTGGCATGCATATCTATGGTATGACAAGGTAAAGGTTCATAGAAATTTCAAAAACCATATTGTCAGGAAAGCATTGTATAATGTATGGAATCGGTATAAAGATCTGTTGGAAAGTAAAACTCCCAGGTGGTTATCACCAGTGGAAGCCAAGGAGGTAAAAAAACTTAATATGGATTCAGTGTGGCCAAAATATTGTGAAATTATAGAATACGATGGTGAAAAGTTGAAACTAAAGAGCTTTGAGAAGTTAAAGCCTAAAGTCCGAGATTGGTTACATTACCACCAGATTAACGAGACTTTTAAGCAGGACAGGAAACTAGGATTCCAGAAGGAGAGGTCAAAATTAGAAACAGAACTGCTAGAACCCAATACTAAGAATCTGTCTAGAATGTATAATCTGCTGCTAAAATGGAACACACAGGATGAAACAGTGAAATCAGCTATGATTAAGTGGGCACAAGATATTGGACATGATATTATGTTTGCGGACTGGGAACAGTTATGGACCACAGGCATTAAATTTACGGCATGTAGTGCCTTAAAAGAGAACATAATGAAAATGATCTATAGGTGGTACATGACCCCAGTTAAACTTGCAAAGATATATCACCTGCCCAATAACAACTGTTGGAAATGTAATGAATGTGAAGGAACCTTTTATCATCTTTGGTGGACCTGCCCGAAGGTTAAGACTTACTGGGAAATGATCTATAATGAAATTAAGAAAATCCTTAAGTGGACATTTGTTAAGAAACCGGAGGCCTTTCTTTTGGGCATGGTCGGCCAAATGATTCCAAAGAAAGATAGAACCTTTTTTATGTATGCAACCACAGCAGCAAGAATTCTTCTGGCAAAGTATTGGAAGACTAAAGAACTACCTACTCTGGAAGAATGGCAGACCAAGGTGATTGAATTCATGGGACTGGCAGAGATGACCGGCAGAATTCGTGACCAGAGGAGAGAGACAGTGGAGGAGGACTGGAAAAAATTTAAAGTTTATCTTAAAAATTGTTGTAAAATTGTGGAATGTTGAGATGTCGAGGGATATGATCTAGAGAATTACAGCTGTTAAAATTGAAATTAAGAAAATTCTTAAAGGGAATTAAATACAAAATTGAATGATGGATTGCTAGAAAAAAAGGATCTTAAAATAAGAATGCAGTGAAGGAGAGGTATGGGGAAGTCGTGTTTTGTTTGTTTGTATTTTGTTTATGTTTATGTTTATGTTAATGTTGTAAAATCAATAAAAATTATTATAAAAAAAAAAAACAGAAGCTGTACGCCGGCTCCCTCGGCCAGAAAAGTGAGATGAGCGCCGCAACCCCAGAGTCGGCCACGACTGGACCTAATGGTCAGGGGTCCCCTTTACCTTTACCTAACTTACAAGGGTGTTAATTTGGCTTGAATATTAGGAGAAACTTGCTGATGGTAAGAGCAGCTAAAAATCGAAACTTCTTAGAAGTCAGGGGGGCAGGCCTCTTCCTTGCCTGAGGTTTTAAAACAAGCTGGATGGTCATTGGCTGGGGGTGCTTCCCCCCAGTTGTACTGCAAGGTTGGATTCAAACGGTGCTGTTTAAGGACAGGTGAGCATTCAAATTCACACTTGTTCCATATCTTCTGTCTCCTTTCCTCCTCACTCTCCCTGCCTCTCAAGTACGGGGTTTGTAATATTGTTAATCAGGCAGATTAATCTATTTTTTAAACTTTTGATCAAGTACCAAGGTTCCCTGATTAACTAGGCAAATGTAAGTGTATTTATTTATTTTTAAAAAGCCACACACACCATTTTAGGAAAGTTGTTCACCGTTTTCTTGAACACACGAGGAGGTGCCTCCTTGATTAATTAAGGATGGTGCTTGCTGCTTCATCTAAAAGCATAAAAATAACTATTTTTATCCCTTTGCTCATGTGGGCACATTTAATTCTCATTGGATTCCTTTAAGTTGGTGACAAGCCCTGTCAGATGTACAGATCGTACAGTATTGACTGGCCCAACAGACCTAGAGGCAGAAAACTCTGTAAGTAATGGCCTCCGCATAATGTTTTTTTCCCTCCTTTGCATTTCTTCAGTGAAACTGAGTTGGAAAAGGGTCAGCTGGTGGTTCATGACACTGTAGCAGTTTGTGCCAGGACTGCTTTGCACGCCGCACCATTAAGCATAGCCTTTAAGACTTCTGAAGCATGAACGAGACAAGCAAGTGTTTTGAAAAGACTTGTGTGTCACGCAGGACTGGCTCGCTTCCCTGTCAAATGTACATGTGAGTCTGTTCCTGGGTGTAGCGGGGAATTGCCCCAAGGAATTATGGGAGTTACTTGGGTTCTGTACAACCTCTTGGTCGGAGACTTCAGGGATACGGCTTGCGTCAAGGTGTAAAGAAGCTCCCTTTCCCCCCGCCATTTCACTTGCATACACGCCCTCCCACGCCAACACCACTGTTCAGTTAAATAGGTGAGGTGGCTGTTCTTCTAAACTAGCCTGCCGCTTGCCTTGTCGTACCAAGCAGAAAAATCATGGAACTTACTCATGGTAATTACAAATGTGTGTGAGAGAGGGGTGGAGGTGGTGTTGGAGGAACTACATTGTGTTCTTTCTCTGAGGTGTAGCTGCCAGAGAAAAAAGCATGTGTGTGTGTGGGGGGGGAGCAGAACAGAAGGGGTACCATGTTCAGAACTCTTTCCCTAGGCATGTTTGCATGGCACAGTCATTACAATTTTTAGGGCCCAGGTGAATCCCTCTTTGCCATGTGAATTTTTGACAGCATTTAAGATCCTTGTGGACTTTTGCTATTTTTGTGTTGCAGCGGCAACTAGGACTGCTCCATTTGCTTGTTACATTGCATTGCTGTTGCAGTGAAGTACAGTGGTGCCCCGCAAGACGAATGCCTCGCAAGACGGAAAACCCGCTAGACGAAAGGGTTTTCCGTTTTGGAGGTGCTTCGCAAAACGAATTTCCTATGGGCTTGCTTCGCAAGACGAAAATGTCTTGCGAGTTCCTGCAGGTTTTTTCCCCTCCCCCCCTTTCCTAAGCCGCTTATCAGCTGATCCGCTAAGCCGCTTAACAGCTGATCCGCTAAGCTGCTAAGCCTCTAAACAGCTGATCGCTAAGCTGCTTATCAGCTGATCCGCTAAGCCGCTTAACAGCTGATCCGCTAAGCCGCTTATCAGCTGATCCGCTAAGCCGCTTAACAGCTGAGCCGCTAAGCCGCTAATGGGCTTGCTTCGCAAGACGAAAAAACCGCAAGACGAAGAGAATCGCGGAACGGATTCTTTTCGTCTTGCGAGGCACCACTGTAATGCTTTTGTCCCAGAAGTCTTTTTTTGTTTGTTTGTCTGTTTGCTTGTTTGAAACAAGAGACAGAGATAGTTTAAAGGTTCACTTGTCTTTCACCACTGCATTTGTACATGACCCGTATCTTTGAGAAAAGAATCATCTGCACAAGTCTTAGGTTGCAATCCTACACGCTCCTGAGATTGAATTCCAGTGTTGAAGCCAGTGGGACATGCATCTGAATAGAAGGCGCACCTAAGATTTCACCATGGCTGGGTTTGGAATTAGGCACCCAAACCATAGTATGGCTTTGAATTCATTAATAATAATATTTTTATTTTAATTTTTTTTATTTATACCCTGCCCATGTGGCTGGGTTGCCTCAGCCACTCTGGGTGGATTCCAACACATATAAAAACATAATAAAATGCCAAACATCAATGCTAGCAATCTAATCCAGTATAAAAAGTCACAATAACTTTAAACAGCTTATATCAAACAAAGCAACATTCAACAACCCACCAGAATCTAATAGTAAAACCATAAAGTTAAACATCAGCACATAATAATCAATTTACACTTATCAACCACAATAGAGAATTGCCAATCTATAATCAATAAAAATAACAGCAAATCGCTATGCATAAAATGCCATAAAACATACAAAACCATGTAAAAGGGTAAAATTGAGTGACAAGGACACACAGCTTATAAAACTATTTTTTAAAAAATATACCTGAACTCCTCTCCTCAGCTGCTGCTGCTGTTCTCAAACTCATGGTCTGGGGAAGGCTTCCAGGGCTGGAGTGTGGGGCAGGGCAGATGGAAACGCCATTGCCTGGTGAAGAATTCATTAATGTCTTTTGCTGCAGTTTCAGTGCAAGGAGAAGCGGGTGGAGGGGTATGACTGAGAGAGCTCCCTCTTGTGGTGAACTGAATTCTGCTCCAATTGATTCTGCGGCCATTGATTATAGCGCTCTTTCCCAAACCAACTGAATTTGGCTCTTTGGAACTTGCTGTATGTTCCCCCCACACTTCTAATTGCTACGTGATAAAAGATAATCTTAGCAGCAGTCTCTGGCTTTGCTTTGCCCCTGCCCTCTTGCCTGACTTATTCATTTGCGCTCATTTGAACTCAGAAGAGGCCAGCTGCTTTAAATGGGAGGGCAGGCTTTGTGCAGCTTGGAAAAAGATGGTGCAAGGAGGTAGTTGGACTTGTCATCTAGGCATAGACTTGTAGGGCAGGAGCTCTTTCTTGGTCCTGTTTAGGGGTCTTGTAGGGTTTGCTTAAGGGACGCGGGTGGCGCTGTGGGTTAAACCACAGAGCCTAGGACTTGCCGATCAGAAGGTTGGCGGTTCGAATCCCCGTGACGGGTGAGCTCCCATTGCTCGGTCCCTGCTCCTGCCAACCTAGCAATTTGAAATCACGTCAAAGTGCAAGTAGATAAATAGGTACCACTCTGGCGGGAAGGTAAACAGTGTTTCCGTGTGCTGCTCTGTTTCGCCAGAAGCGGCTTAGTCATGCTGGCCACATGACCTGGAAGCTGTATGGGTCCCTCAGCCAATAAAGCGAGATCAGCGCCGCAACCCCAGAGTAGGCCACGACTGGACCTAATGGTCAGGGGTCTCTTTACCTTTACTAGGGTTTGCTTCTGGTAATGCACCCCCTTTCCCAGAGTCCTTATGACTCTTCTTCCCCCACCAACCTTCTTGTCTGGTAGTTGAGAATCTTCAGAGTAGACTATTGAAAAGTTAGTGGTAGTCAGACTGGGTGTTTAAGTATATGTAACTGCTATAATCCCCCCCCCCCCCCTAAATCACACATGAGAATTGCTAAGGGTCTTGCTGGACCACTTTCTTCTGTAGCAATTGCAGTACACTGTGCCAGATACTGTATGGTTTTTAATTTTATTTCTATTGCTTCTTATATTTTGTATCTTACTGCAGTACAATTTGAATTCCATAGCTTCCCAAGTGTAATAAAATAAGAGACAAGTGGTAAAATACAACGAAAAACCAGTGCGAATTAATGTGATAGTTGATGTGCCATCTCCTGCCTTCAGCCACAAATCCACAGACTTGTCGTGGACCACCTGAACGATGCTTGTGGACAACTGGTGGTCCGTGGGCCAGTTTGGCAGCCCTTCCACTATATGATCTCAGTGAAACTTTCAGTAGATGGACTCATACAAATAAAAATGAATGTGCCTGTTCTGTTTAAAATAAGGAGGCAAGGCATATTGCATGCCCCCACAAATTTTATAATGAACATTTGTTTTCTTAAAAAACCTTGCTTCTGGAAATGTTTGTGTGTGCACATGCGATAGAGAATATATATATATCACACTCTGAAATTAGCATAGCCCGTGGGTGGCGCTGTGGGTTAAAGCCTCAGCGCCTAGGACTTGCCGATCGAAAGGTCGGTGGTTCGAATCCCCGCGGCGGGTTGCGCTCCCGTCGTTCGGTCCCAGCGCCTGCCAACCTAGCAGTTCGAAAGCACCTCCGGGTGCAAGTAGATAAATAGGGGCCGCTTACCAGCGGGAAGGTAAACGGCGTTCCGTGTGCTGCGCTGGCTCGTCAGATGCAGCTTCGTCACGCTGGCCACGTGACCTGGAAGTGTCTCCGGACAGCGCTGGCTCCCGGCCTATAGAGTGAGATGAGCGCACAACCCTAGAGTCTGGCAAGACTGGCCCGTACGGGCAGGGGTACCTTTACCTTTACCTTTACTGACACCACCAGCACAACTTGAAGGCTCTGATTCATTTTGGCTGCTTTCTCACTTAATGCAACACTTGCATCTGTTTTGATGGGATGGCTGGTGTCAATTGCCAGGAAATGTTTAAATTTATAAGTATTGTTGGGGTCTGGATGGGCTGGGTATAGCATCTGAAGAATGTTTGGTCTAGTTCAGCTCTCAAATCCACTCCGATTTCCCGATAGTGACCCAGGGACTAGAGGTGTTTTGCTGCAAAACCTGACAACTTTCCACGGGTGTTGTGGCTCGGGAAGAGAGTTGGTGTTGTCTTTTTTCAGTTTATACTAATTTTGTATCTCTCTTTTGGGGTTTTGTATATAAAGTGTAGAAAAAAATTCTCCTAGAATAATTTAAAGCTATTTTGCTGTATGAATGGAACTGTGGGTGCCTGTTGTGCCCTATCTTGATTTGAAAACTTAATTAGGAACTCTCCTGCGGCACTTGGGGACCTGTGATCTTTGTCTCCATTCTAGAAAATATTGAGAGGGGCATGTTCTTGCATGTGCCCAGTGATCTTCCATCTGGTCCCACTAGAACAGACTTCCCCAACCTGGTGTCTTCCAGTTGTTGCTGGACTCCAACTCCCATCAGCCTCAGCCAGCATGGCCAGTGGTCAGGAACGATGGGAGCTGTTGCCCAACAACATTGGAGGGCACCAGGTTGTGGGGAAGCTGCTCAAGGTAAGAGGCACAGTACGAAAGTGGGTCATGTCAGGACAGACACCTGCCATTTCCCTTGAGCTTCTAATGGTATTGGGTTACTCTTGATTTCATCTGTTCAGTTTTAAAGCTACAATAGTGTGTGTGTGTGTGTGTGTGTGTGTGTGTGTGTGTTTATTTTTATTATAAGAGATAAAAAGGAAACACACCCACACCCACACCCACACCAGGGAAACAAAGCCAGATGGGCGGGGTATAAATATAATATAATAATATAATATAATGATGATGATGATGTCCTCAGGACACTGGGACATGATCGAATAACACCAAAAATTACAGATAAAATAAATGCTTAAAAAAGGATAAATGATAAAAAAGACTTTACATAATTACAAGGGTGAAAAAAATGTACAGTGCTTCTTCCGTCTCCAGATTTACGATGTCCCCTGCTCTAGAGGCAAGTATAAAACTTACAGAATCCATGTATTCTGTATGAACAGGTGCCCTTCTAATCTCACATTATCATAGTGGAGAGACCAGTAGTTAATAAAACAATTCCATCTCTACTAGCTCGTCTGCTCCTTCGTCCTTCCCTCCTTCTTACTAGGTCTGTCAGTTTATCCATAAGGCCAGTGTGATACATTTTGTTAACGTTCTGTTGTTTTTATGGTTGTTGTTGTTTAGTCGTTTAGTCGTGTCCGACTCTTCGTGACCCCATGGACCAGAGCACGCCAGGCATTCCTGTCTTCCACTGCCTCCCGCACTTTGGTCAAACTCATGCTGGTAGCTTCGAGAACACTGTCCAACCATCTCGTCCTCTGTCGTCCCCTTCTCCTTGTGCCCTCCATCTTTCCCAACATCAGGGTATTTTCCAGGGAGTCTTCTCTTCTCATGAGGTGGCCAAAGTATTGGAGCCTCAGCTTCAGGATCTGTCCTTCCAGTGAGCACTCAGGGCTGATTTCCTTCAGAATGGAGAGGTTTGATCTTCTTGCAGTCCATGGGACTCTCAAGAGTCTCCTCCAGCACCATAATTCAAAAGCATCAATTCTTCGGCGATCAGCCTTCTTTATGGTCCAGCTCTCACTTCCATACATCACTACTGGGAAAACCATGGCTTTAACTATACGGACCTTTGTTGGCAAGGTGATGTCTCTGCTTTTTAAGATGCTGTCTAGGTTTGCTATCGCCTTTCTCCCAAGGAGCAGGCGTCTTTTAATTTCGTGACTGCTGTCACCATCTGCAGTGATCATGGAGCCCAAGAAAGTAAAATCTCTCACTGGTATTCTGTTGTTAATCTTCCTGCTTTGCTTAGCTGCCTTGGGGCATCTGCAAGAAGGTGGGATGTAAATTTCAAATTAATTTAAATGAAAGAACGCGTTGCTTGAGATTCAAAGGTGAGTCTTGCATCCGAGGAGGCTGAGGGCCACTCTTATAAATGCCTTCCAAGTCTTGTCTCTCACTTTTGTTTTGATTTTTTTGTCTCTCTCCAGATGCGCTGGCTCCCTCCCTCAGAGGCTACTTCTCAGGGCTGGAAGTCCCGTCAGTTCTGCTGAATACTGTGTAAGTGGATGAGAAAGACCTTGTGAAAATGCTCCAGATTAGCACAAGAGGGAGCACGAGCGCTGTGTTGTTTTTGTTTTCTTCACTTCCTCTGTCTCATATGGATTGGTGAGAAGCTTGGGGCTACTTTCATTCTCTGCTTGTCATGCAGTCTTGGGCCTGAAATTAGTCCTTCTGTACTGGTTGCAGGTAGTCTCCCTCCATGCCGCCACCCCCCTACTCCCTGCAATCTCCTTTCTGAGAAAAAACATTCAACTTTTATAGAACGAAAGGGAGCTGGTTCATGCTGTTGTCCAAACTCTTTTATCGTTTTCTGTACCCCTTTCTCCCACAAACACATTTAAAAGAGTATAGGATGTCAGTCAGCCCAAGGCCTGGTTGAAGACGAACATTTTTGCCTGGCTCCTAAAGGTGTATAATGAAGGTGCCAGCCGAACCTCCCTGGGGAGAGCATTCCACAAACAGGGAGCCACTGCAGAGAAGGCCCCGTTCTCGTGTTGCCACCCTCCAGACCACTCAAGGAGGAGGCGCATGAAGAAGGGTCTCAGAAGATGATATCAGGGGCTGGATAGGTTCACATGGAGAGAGGCGGTCCTTGACGTATTGTAGTCCTGAGCCATTTAAGGTGTTCTACGTCAAATCCAGCGCTTTGAATCGATGTTCCCCTTGCCTTGGGTGGCAGCGATTAGTGTCTGCATGGTCACACATCACCCACCTCTACCATTTCTTTCAGGGGCATAAATAATACCTTAAGTGTAGATGAAGAAGAGTTTGGATTTGATAGCCCGCTTTATCACTACCCTTTGGAGTCTCAAAGCGGCTAACATTCTCCTTTCCCTTCCTCCCTCACAACAAACACTCTGTGAGGTGAGTGAGGCTAAGAGACTTCAGAGAAGTGTGACTGGCCCAAGGTCACCCAGCAGCTGCATGTGGAGGAGCGGAGACGCGAACCTGGTTCACCAGATTACTAGTCCACCGCTCTTAACCACTACACCACAGTGGCTGCATTTATTTGTTACTTTCCTCCTGTGATACGTGGGAGGGGTCCTCAAGAGTCTGGGACTAACCCATAGTCTGATTGGATAGCTGCGTGAGCGGTAAAAATACACTGCATGGGGTTTGTGTCCAAAACACAAAAAACTCCTTTGACCCTCTGAAGATAAAAGCAACCCACATGCAGTCTGTCTCCTCCTGCTTTTCTGTAAAGCAGCAGAGAGCAATAGACCAATAATCTTCCCTCCCTGTTTTTCGTCCCATTTCAGCCAAAGAAAACAAATCTGCTGTTCTTAAAAATTAAGGAAAACTTCACTGGCTGCACATCCAAGTTGGAGAGCTGTAAATCAGTGGGGTTATTAAAGGACGTGAGTTTTGAGGGTGAAAGATGCCATGCGGAGCTGCATGCTGCAAACGAGTTGGGATGACTTGAAAACTGAACCAGCAAGGACAGAAAGTAGTGAGGCCGAACTGATGGGAGAGAACTGCAAAACTTGTTCCCTTACAGAATGCTGGTTCCAGAACCTCAGAAAGCACTTCATACCCCACAGTTCTGGTTGCTCTAGAACAGTGTTCTTCTAACCTATTGGCAGAGAACACTTTCCACATCAGCTGGGTCTCGCTGTGTGTTGCAGAGGACTCTGGGGCATGTCCTAAGTACACCGTCCATTCAGCCAGAGTACTAGCTATATACCTATTGGGCTTCATTGTCACACATTCTCAGCAGAACATACATGAGATCTCTCCCAACACACTCGTTAATCTGTTCATTCAAGGGAATATGAGCAGCGAAGGGCAAGCGGTATGTGATGCCAATAAAGGTTTGATGATGATGGCAAGCAGTGTTCAGTGAAACTTCTTGTCTTATATTCTGATTTATTAGCTCAAGAAATACATACCCAACTGCCACCCCAGAAAGTTTTGAAATTGTTCAGCATCACAGGACAATAGGTGCCTGCTTTAACATAGATACCAACTATTGTACTGTGACGCTGAATAATTTCAAAATTCCGTCTCACAAATCCATTTAATCTTCTGACATCTGAAAACCCAAACCTCATTGTGTGTGGTTAGCAGTACAATGTGCTGCTGTTTTCCTTTAAGAATATACTCAGCAAATGGCCTTTCCCTAATATAGTGATTTTATCTTCCAAAGCCCAAATTTATCTAGGATTATTGGATTGTGGTGGTTGTTTTTTTTTCCCCTAGAGAGAGGGAGCCAATGAGTTGTTTTCATTCCAGCGTATCATAGTGAGCAAGAGATGCATGCAAAAAATGAGGCTTGAGTTTTTGTGGATTGTTCTCCCCCTTCCAGATGCACGCACAGCCATATTTGGGAACAGATCCCTCAGCTGCAAATTGGCTGCTGCAATAGGAAAGCCTCAGTGAAGAAAGAGTTCACCTCCAATGATTTTGCATGTTATGTGAACAATAAGAGAAGACAAAAGGGTTCTATTTTAAGAAGTGCTGAGACTAATGTAACAAGTCAAGCACCTGCCTCTCTAAGCATTATTTACATGTTTCAGCAAGTATACATGATGCACTTGGCCATGGGAATTTGCCCCCTTGCATGTAGCATTAGTACACTAGAGACGCAGGTGTCCTCAGCGGCTACGAGGGTCTTTTACCAGCTTCACCTGGTAAGGCAGATGCAGCCATTCCTGGAGGACAGCTGGACCACAGTTGTCTGTTATTGGAAACCTCAAAGTTGGATTACTGCAGTGCTCTTGGGGGGCGGGAGGCTACCCTTGAGGCTGCAGTTTCAGTAAGGCTGCTTATGGGAGCAAACCTACTGCCAGCAGCCAATCCTGCTACTGAACCAAGTTCAAGATCGAGGCTACCTTTTCTCTTTTATACCAAGTAGGACACTGTGTTCTGCAGGGGAGTTTTTCCTCAAAGTCCCCCAAATATAAGAAACTTTCTGCACAGGAACTGAAAGGAAGGCTTTCAGTGGGGCTGCCCTTGTTTTGTGACAGGAGCACACTTAACCTGTACTTTACAGAAACAGTAGAAGACCTTGTTTTGTTTTGACAAGCTTATCCATTCGGATGAAAAGGTATCCACTTTAGATTTAAAAACCATGCAAAATGGACACCTGCCTTTAGCTGTTGTTTTTGTACTGTTGTTCAAACGATTTTTAGCCGTGTTTTACGGCATGTTCGTAAATTGCCTTTAGACAAATGCAAAAGGAGACTGGCAAATAAATAAATTACCATAACCTCACCCAAAAGGCATTCAGTGGAAAGAGTGGCCATTGAGCGGCCTATCCTTTGGTTAATTTATTGGCTATACTAGCCAAATATAACGACCGTCCCTTGATGTGCAGAGGTAGACTTCCAAAATCCAGATACTGAGGGAAGAAAGGAGGAATAGCCATGGTGTGTTGCTTGTGACCTTCTCAGAAGTGTTGAGCTGCCCTTTTTATTTAAAACAATGTTTTGGGTGTTGGAGCTGGGGTGCTGGTCAGATTGGGTGAAGGGAGGCTTCTCATGGCCTTTTAAAAACAGGTCAAGCTTCAGCAAAAAAGGGGCACCTTAAGAAAACATAGTTAATAAAGCTACTGTGCAACTGGGAACACCGGATGGAGGAAGGATTCGATAGGAGTCCAGCTTAGTTGTGGCTTTGGCTGCATAGGAGCATTCTAACCCTGTCCCTAAGCTGGACTCTTGTTATTGTGTCATTTGCAAAAGTGGGGCTTTTCAAGCTAGAAAAAAATTGAATACTGCTGAGGTTGTCATAGAAAAGAAAAAAACAAGGGAGGGAAAAGAAGCAAAGGGACAAATGTGGTGTTGTTAGTGTACAGTCAGCATTGTTTGAAAGTCATCAAGAGTAAAGGCTCAGTAGGTTTTCACCCTGAAATTATAATTCCTCATGCACATAGCACAGTGGATCCAGGGCAAACCGCTGCTTATATTCTTGATGTCTAATTAGTTCGGCTACAGCTGTTGTGGTTTAGCAGATTTGTAAGTTGAGGTTGTGCTGAGAACTCTCTCCAATCTCCTGCACTATTATAAATGGATTTTCCTAGATAGAGGCAATCTTCAGATTTCACTATTAAACACAGAAGCTAAGGTGTCCAATCTCTGTCATTTGTCCAGTCATTGTACTCACTGGGAAAAAAGGCCCTATGTATTTTATATAATTATATCCAAGGGCCTATGCAGTGCTATTTTTCTAGAAAAAGAGGTTCTGGAACTCACTCATTCTCTTAGAATGGCAATGGTGCCCACCTAAGAGGTGCCAGAACTGATTTCTGGTGAGTTCCCCCTGGAAAAAAAAGCCCTGGCTATGTATTGTGTATTTTTCTTTATTGTAAATCGCTTGGAGAGCTTTGGGTGACAAGCAGCTATTACGTTTAAACAATCAAGTTTAAACAAATAAACAATCAATCCTATAATGCAGCAACTTTTTTCAATAAGGAGATATTCATATTAAGAATCTTTGTATCCATTATGGGGAATAATACCAACTGTCCCACAGATGAATATAATGCTAAAGTTTTAAGATAATGATTGTGGCAGTATTTCTGGTAACGTAACTCTTTGTGTGTTGTGCATCTACTCTCTTGCAATTTGAAGACATGATTTCATATCTCCTTTTAACAGATGGTCCTTGTCATATTACCCATTTCATTCTAAAGAAGCATTATTGTTTCTGACAGTGCATGTACCTTTCTGTTGTGCAGGTACCAGGTGTGTGATGGCGGCTACAATCTGTCTTGTGGGTATTAATGCGTTCTTCCTAAGTCGCTACTGGTATCTTACCTCCATCTTCAAATTTGCGGTGTGGTGGGTAAGTGAAGACCTGGTTGTGAAAAGATGTTTTAATTTGATGGGCCAAACAGTTTAAGCAGTACAGCCAAAAGCCTTAGACCCTCCATTTTCATCTTGGATCATCTTGACTTTGAGCCAAGAGACTCTGCTGAATAAATGCTGTTTATATGCATCTTCCCTGGCATATAACCAAGCTGGCAGTGCTAGGTGGAAATAACCTTGTGCTGAAAAACCACCAGTTGGCTGCTGCTGGGTGATCAGTAAATAGCAGGGGTTGGCAACCTAAGGCCCATGGGCCCCCGCTGCCTGCTCGGTCGGCTCCCATGCGCTGCATTAAACCAGCACGGAGCAGAGTGGGGACTGCCTTCTGCAACGCTGGCCCACTTCCCATTGGCTGCAGGAAGCTCCTGCAGCCAATGGGAAGCTGCGCACGCCTCCTCTGCGCCAGAAGGAATGCCGGAAATAGCGTTTGCGCATGCGTGCGTGCACACTCCGGCCCATCGTAGCACATAGCTGTCAACTTACAGATTTGAAAATAAGCGACCAGCAGCCTCAAAAAATAAGGGATCAGCAGCCAAAATAAGGGATTTTCAGAGCACGGGTATGTTCAACTTCTGAGCCCCTCCAAGCCAAGGGCAGAAAGCCCAGCCAGCAGCCAAACGAAGCCTCAAGCGGTGGTTCCCACAGCGCAGCAACCTGGCAAAGGGGATGCAGCAAGGAAAACCACCGTCACCTCTCCGCTGGGAAGCGCTGAGCAAAGGCGAGTCGCCAGGCAACGCGGCCAATTTGATCGGCACAAGGCATGCAAGCTCCATCCCCCCCCCCCCAGTCGTTCTCCGACTCCTTATTGGGTGAGCAACGCAGCCAAGCAACACAGTTGGAGCCTCCCTCCTCCCTGGCTGGCAGGGAGGGAGGGAGAGGAGCTGCTTCCTTTGAAACCCAGGGAATTTAAGGGACATAATCAATAAGGGACAGCAGCGGGACACGGTGCTGGGATAAGGGACTTTCCCGCCAAATAGGGGATGGTTGACAGATATGCCATAGCGTCTGCGGGACCGTGAACCGGCCCAAGCCACAAAAACTTTGCCGATCCCTGATATATAGCATAGCTTCAGAAGGCAAAGCTTTTGTTCATACAAGAGCTCTGTTTTGCGTTTGGCTGCACTGAAGCTTTCTTTGAGATAGCAATTTGCTAATTCAATTGGCTTGAGCTCAGCAGTAACACTTGGTGTTGCTTTCCTTTTGGAATCGGTCAGAAGCATGCCTCTCTCACTGCCAAGGAGTGAGAAATGCATTCACAGGAAGAGGCACCCCCAGAGCCCATGCATACAGTGGTGGTTCTGACAGTGAAATCAGTGTGCAAATCCAAACAGAGGGTCTTACGACACAAGAAAGTTTAAGAATTCCTGTACATAATTTAATCCATCCTCGCCTTCTTTTTTCTTTCTCCTCCTGTGATGAGGCTGCATTTTAGTATTTTAATGTTTCAATATTTTAATGTTGTATTTTAATCTTCTTTTTAAGTTGTATTCATTCAGCTTGTTTTTATTATTGCTTGTTAGCTGCCCTGAGCCCGGCCTTGGCTGGGGAGGGCGGGGTATAAATAAAAATTATTATTATTATTCTGTTGTGCCCTGTGCTCACACATTATTCTTTGAGTGCTAAAGGTTCTGTTCTGCTCTTAAGAGAAGGTCTTGAGCAGAACTGTCAATTTCTCCACTAGCAGATTCCATAGAGGGGAGGGGTATCCTACTTTTCAGCACTGCATCTGTTTCAGCAAGGTGCTCCCTATGTTATTGAGAGGCCCTGTGCCTTGTGCCTGAAACCCCCTGGCCTAGAGGTCTAAGTGTCTATATATACGTGAACACCCACAGACTCTTCCACTTTCTCATCGTTCCAAGATTGTGATTGCCTTTTTCTAACTGATGCATCTTGCCTTTCTTACAGGCTTGAAAAAACCTCACACAAGGTTGGATTCCTTCAAGACTTTGCCACAGCCTCTATCACACATCTGCTCTTTTAGAAGTAAAGTAAAAATACTGAGTAATAATAATGTTTTCCTCTTCTATGCTGTATAAAATTGTAAGGAAGAGTGCAAATTCTAAAAAGCATGGCTGAACATCTGGTTTGAAAAAGTTATTTTCAAACAAAGCAACAAAGAGAACCAAGTATTTTTATACTAAGCATTTTAAGTAGAAAGATCTTATGTTGGGTTGGATCACTGATTACGTTCTTGACTTTTTGAATGCGTGTAATTGAAATTTCTCTTTCCCTGTCCTTTTAAGCTGCATGTTCAAGGCATGTTTTTAAATCTTGTTCAAATTTTTAAAGTGTATTGTTAATTTGTATAGACTCTTTGGCTAGCCTGATGGCGAGCCTGAGAGGATGTGTGTTGAACATATGAAGTATTCCTGTGGTACGTGCTTCTCCCAGTTGTGCCAAATTATATCAAGCAAGACAATCAGATATGCAAATGTCTTTGTAACTTTGGGATGTATTACTGTGTGCTGAACAGTATACTGGCAGTTCTGACAGCTGGTTTATGCTGTATTTTATCTGTGGTCACATATTTTGATATAAAACTATATGGGGGAGATGTGCTTTTTTTCTATGGCTTTCTACTGTGCACTAAGACCATTTTCATAATTATAACAGCTAGAAAAAGTGCAGTCATCACAATAAAATGACTGCAGCTACCTCTGCATACTGTATTCATTCGGACACATAGTTCCCAACATGCCGTTGTGTAACCAGTAGGATTCCTTGGTAGAAAAGGAAAAGCATCTAGTTGGGCTATGGGAACCAGTCTTGAATGACAGAGCCACGGAGGAAATGTCTTCTGTAAAGTAGGTTCATAGCATTCCTAGTCTACTTGTTTTAAAAGAAATAAGGGTATATTTGCATGCCTTTGCTCCATGTACAGGAAGGATTGGTTCTGCTAAGGTGGTGGTGGTTGTTAGCCGGTAATGCTGCTGTCTGTGAAGCTGACTGAAACATTGAGCAGTAAAGCTTAAGTTCATTTCATGCCATTATCCCATATGCATGCAGAAAACCAAAGGCCTTCTCTTTCACTGGATCCGGAGCTAAGGCTCTTCTTCTGTACAGATTTTCTAGGAAGTGCCAAACTTGGATACAACAGTTGACCTTCCAATGTCTCCACTAATATCCTCCATGTGTGTGCAAGGCTGCCAGGTTGTGTGAAACTCACATAAAAAGAGCCAACGCAGCACCATTGTTCTATTAGTTTGATGTCTGCCCTCTGTCTATACACAGACATTTCTGGGATAGAGGAATTCAGCAGCCCCTGTGTACCTACTTTTGTATAAAGTGTTGTTCCAACAGTGCCAAGATGAATGCCAGGATCCCTTGAGGTATTGGGAGAGAGTACCAGCTTGATTTTGCATGTGATCGCCTCTCTCTCTTACTGAACAACTACTTGGATTGCTTGTGCAGTAAACTGGGGCATGGACACAATGGATTTGATTAGTCATCTGCCTTCTCAAGTCTGATTCATGCCACCATTTTCAGGTGTGATATGAGGGTTGAGTGAATGCAGCTTGTATGCTGTCCTCTGACCTGCTAATGAAGTTGGTTACATGATTTAGGCACCATTGGACAACCTGCCTGTAAATCAGTCAATCAGGATATCTGTCTATAGTGATGTAACAAAAACAGTTGCTTCACAAAAGGCAGAGAAGTTAAAAAAAAAAAAATTAATTAGAATTGACCTTGTCGTCAAAAGATGATTATGTGAACCAGTCCCTCTGAGTACCATGATGATGTGGAGAGAAGGCCAGGGCTCCTGGAGCATTTATTGGTGTAGAAGACAAAACTTTCAACAGATGAGTTTCCTTCTTTCCTGAATGATACGCTCCACATGCCAGATTCTTGCTTCCTATCCTCCTTTGCAATCTAGTCATGATACAGTTACTTCCATAACAATACTGGTAGTTCTGACTAAACAAAGAAACTGTTTTAATATGGTTAAATCTTTCCAAATGGGCTTCCCCAAGTATTGTTAATTCTCCTGAGAACAAATGACTTCATTTTCTTAAAGAGAATGCAGTATTTTGCAGGGAATACAAGTGACAAATGTCAAGCAGTCAGAGGCTTTAAAATTGCAGGGGAAAGGGGGTAGGTAAAAAACTATTCTTAAAACTAAATGGAAGACTTGAGAACAGAATTAAAATGTGACAGCGGGTGGCTGAATAACAGAATTGTGTCGGACTTTGTCAGCAAAAAAATTGATTTTTCCATATCTCCTCCTATTGGCAATAGCAGAAACAGAAGATGCTTCCAATTTATGGTTTTGTTTTTTTAAAAAAATGTTGTTAAAGGTACTTTTCTATTGTAATTTTCTAAAAATAAAGAAACAATGATTATAACTTATGCCTAAATAACAGTGGTCTCTGTTACAGTGTCTTCTTATCTGATTACCTGTTTGAGGAAATAGAAGTTGCCTATGAGAATAAATTGCTTTCTAGGTGTGTTGATCCTGCTAGTGATCTTTGTGTGAGGTCAGGGTGTGTAACCTCTCATAGTATCAAGGAAACAGGATTTAAAACATCTCTGGCCTTGATCATGCAGGCATGTGCAATACATTGCCATCCTTTCACTTGGTAGTTCCCACATTCTGCAGTGTTGAGTAAACTGTTTTAAAAACTAATTATTTGAGCAGACACCAGGTAAGAATAAACCTAATTCTCAGGTCTGTGGTGGCTCATTTACACTTGCAAGTTATCATGCAAAGCATGGCACGTGCCAAAGGGAGAGATGTCCCTTTGTCAAGAATAATTCCAGTTCAGTTGTATTATTATTATTATTATTATTATTATTATTATTATTATTATTATTATTTTAAAATTATCATCTATACTTCACCCATCTGGCTGGGTTGCCCAGGCCACTCTGGGGGGCTTCCAAGCCACATAAATACATAACTTCCTGACACAGGGCTGCCTTCAGATGTCTTCTAAAAGTTGTCTTCAGCCCTCTGCCTGAAATAATCTCTTGCCCAGCTTCAAAGCTTGAGGAATATATCTGTACTTGAAGCAAGCTTAGAATCCTGGATAATAAACAATTCTTGTCTCATCTCAGGTTCTTCTTGGAGTAACTGCTTATGTTAAACATGGTCCATCTCAGGCATGCAACAGTAGCTGGAAATCCAGTTAGCATGAGCACAGATTGGGGAATGGTCCAAGATACTGAGAACAGGGTAACTACTTTTCAGACTCCTGCCATGAAAAAACAGTATGTTTATTATTCATTCAGATAGGTCTGATTAAGTCACTAAGGCTTGTATTGTTAAGATCTTTTATAAAGGAGCTCTTTAAATCAATGGAACTGAAGACACAACTATAGGTTATTGGTTGGTCTTGCTATTCCAAACTCTTTATCCAGATTTATATACGTTGATGGCCAGTTTTTTTTTGTTGCGTAAGAATTAATCATCTGCTTCAATATCTCTTGGCAACGGTGAGGTATGAGGCTTGTGTGATACAGAAACCAGGGCTATACAACCTGCTGTGAGAGCTCAACCCAAGCAAATATTCAGCTGTTTTATCTCCCCATATGCTCCCTGGTCACACATGTTGTAAACAAAGACTGCAATCCTGTATTTACTTACCTAGGAGTACCTATTTCTACTCAGAGGTATTTGGGTGATCCTTTTAAGGCTTGCTGATCAGGGCAAGGGCTATTTGGTGAAGCCAAGTAAAGGCAAATAGAACTCGGGCCCACTGAAAGTTCCCACTAAGAATGAAGGAGCCAAGATCATGAGAACAGCATCCTTAGAATGCCACGCTGTTAAAACACCTGCCCATCCATAAATGGAGAAATAATTATTTCCAGCAAAAATGTTAGGACTGCATTGCATGTTAATAAATTGGTGAAATGTTCACCACAAACAAGGGGGAAGTGAGCATGGCTCATAGTACTGGGGGAAATGACTAACTTAAATGGAAAATCCTACTAATAACTGGTCTCATGGAAACAAATGGGTGCAGAATAGGCATCTAATAGATACGTGAAGAAGAAGAAGAAGAAGAAGAGAAGAGTTTGGATTTGATATCCCGCCTTTCACTCCCCTTCAGGAGTCTCAAAGCGGCTAACATTCTCCTTTCCCTTCCTCCCCCACAACAAGCCACACAAAACCTGCTAAATAAGCAGGAATCGTCACAGGGCAGTATCCTAAGATCTGAAAACACCCAAACAGGGCTCTATGAACCACCACTTTGGATGAAATGAGCTGCAATGCACACGTGCAATGCTTGAGTCTACCTTATTAATCTCCATGTACAGGTGGGAATTGCAGGTGGGAAGGGTGTTGTTGCACTCAGGCCCTGTTTACGGGTTTCCTATAGTCATCTGGCAACTGAGAACAGAATGCTAAACTCTTATTTCCTTGAATATATATGAAGTAGTAAGTTATCTCCCCTATGCAGAAAAATCGCTCACCTCTACAATTTCCTTTCATCTTCTTTCATTCATGGTGGGCACCAGCATGATATTATCAACTCAACACTCTCAACAGCTTTCTGCCTAGGTATCATTGTCAAACTATACTGCAGAATCATTAATAGGAAGCAGTGCCTGAATCTCCCATGAACTAGTCTGATTTTACATCTCTCAACCATGAGACTTAATGGAGGCCACATTTAGTTTGGTGGGTCACAAATACAAGAAGCCAGCCTAATGGAACTTGGAACAAGTCAATAGTGGTGCTGTGCTGGCATAGCTGAAGTCAACAACCTCATCTCCCACCTCCCAACACACCTATTTCACTCCCTTGATGTGTTGCAGATGTTACATAGGCTCCCCTCCTAAAGCAGTTTAAGAGGCTGGGAGCTAGCTGAGGAATGAGCATTCCTTACACATACGCCACTTCCTTCTCTCAGGAGTGAATTTTCTCTTCCCATCTTAATAATAGTTACTGTTAATAAAACTACCAATTTCTAGCTTCTGAAACCAAGAGGTAACCTATTGTACCAGGCACTGCTAATAGTAGAAAGAAGAATTCTAACTTGACTGAAGGCATCCGTTGGTGAAAAACACCTATTTTTAATCAAGCCAAGGATATGCCTGCTGCTAGTCTCTAGGCAACAGCACACCAAGGAATCTGATCCAGCATATTAGCAGCTACCTCCGTGTGAGCCATGCAGCTGTAAGTAATTGGATGTCACTGCCATCACTATCTCCATGGTTATCCCTAACCTCGAATCCCTTTCCATCAGCAGGCAGCAAGAGCTTGCCACTCCCCTGTGTCATACCACCATCTGCCTGCACTTATAGAAAGTGACAGGGAAAGCCAAATGGGCATTCTTTACACAATTTGTCTAAGCTCACTTGCCTTTTTCTCCTCCGTTCTCTAAAAGCCTGGAAGGATTGTGATGAATTATAGATCAAATGCATTACAAACTACTTCATGTCAGTTCTCTCAGGCAACCATGCAAAATCCTGCTGCTACTTTTTATTCTGCCCCCCCCCTCCCTTGCCTATAGTTATAAATATCAGGGGAGGAAATAAAATTACCCTTCTGTTACACCAATTTGTAGAGCAGCATCAAACAGATCTGTATTTGTATTGCCAACCCAATAAACTTCCAAAATCACACTCTCAATTTGGGATGCCCAAGCTTTTAAGGGTGGCTAGGGACAGACAGCAAGTTGAATCTATGATTGGTTGTAGACCTCTAGGCCCAGTTCTTAACATTCAAAGCTAAGTGGATTGGGCCCTTTGTACCTCGAAGAATACATGCCGGATACAAGCCTCTTCTTTACCGTAAGTTCATTTGAAGAGGCATTACTGCACGTGACAATTCCTTATCTAAGGTCAGAACTGGCAGTGGCACTATCCTCAATCACAACTGCAAACACCATTGCAAGAACAGTCAGTCTTTGCCTCACTGTCTTGCAGGTTTTCAAGATTGGGACACACACACTTTATTCATTTTAATTATGTAAATTAAGGCGGAGGATTAAGCAAAATGCTCTTACCTTCATTTATTTCTGTTTCCCACAGGCAGAACAGGCAAGATGTTCCTGATCACTCCATAACTGCTGTAGGTCAGATGATTAGGTAGAGAAGAGACCAAGCTCTTCTGAGAAATAATTCAGTTTTAAACTGCAAATAATACAGAGCTAAGGAACAGACTTTCATTAAATTAGTATATTGGTTGTCAAAACAGGAGGATGCCTGCTCTCTGAAGAGTGTAAAAAATTGCTAGAGAAGGCAAGAATACCTGATTCCTCACCTTCCGTACACACAGTTTTTATTTGAGTCCTGAGGTGGATCAATGATTTTTTTAGAAAAAGAAAAAGAACGCCACCATGTCCCATTCTTTTTGCAGTACAGTTAAGATGGAAGGAGGAGGCTGGAGCTTGAGCCATGAAGCTCTCCAGGTGATTTTGGCCCAGTCAGTCTCTTAGCCTAACCTCCCTCGCAGGTTTGTTATGTGGATAAAATGAGGATAAGAAGAACCATAATTCATCACACTGAGCTCCTTGGAGGAAATGTAAGATATAAATGTAGGAAACAAATAAAAATATGTAAAAACCTATTATTAGCATGGATATAGCATGCTAGACAAAATGATTTTGGGGATTGGTTTTGCCTGGCATATGTGATGCAGCTTTCCAACACAGGCTGAACTGTATAAATGACTCAACCCAGTAAACTGCGTACCCTCCATAATCTGAGTGGAGCTGCTGGCACAGGCGACCAATTGAAACTCTGTACTAAAAATTAATGGAGGTTTCCAGGGTCTTTGTGAAATAATAAATAAGGAGAATGACCCATGAAAACAATACGTTGTGAACATGGAGGACCATTTTAAATTGTATCCTAACACTTCCACCCCCACTCATTTTTATTTCCGCAAGATAGAAAGCATCAGCTTTTATTGTAGTTCAGTTAACAGGCAAGGAAATTTACCCCAAAAGAAATGCCTTGTCTTTCTAGTATTTTATTATAAACATGTTTCCTTGAGAGATAAAACAAACACTCCATTTTATCTCTAAGTCAACCCCGATGAATAAAAGAAAATACCCACGGAACCTCCAAAAAATTATTCAAAGAAGACTTAAATGGTGAATACGAACCTTGGCACTACATGCTGAATATATTTAACTCCAATACCAGAGGTCTATTGACAGTGAACAGCTCTGATCCAAGTTCATATTAGCAAATAAGATAAATCTAGATGAACAGTTCATCCTTTATCTCAAGAGCTGGTTCTTCTCGGCTGCTGCAGGACTGGGAGGGGGTAGAACCACTTAACATTATACACAGGACACTTGTCCCTCAGAGCTACTGAGCATCTGCATCAAAGGTCACAACTGTTCCTTCCAGAAGGTCCTCTACTTGCCCGGAACCACATCAGAGTAATCCTTCAAAACTCCAGCCAAATGGTCATTGTGAGTCTTGAACCTCCGTTTCTTCTGAGAAGCAGGCTTCTTTCTCCTTTGAATTGGAGCCTAAAAGGAAAAATAAGGAATAATCATAATCCTGTTAAAACATTTTCTGCAAACAGCCTTGCAGGATCAGACCAAAGGCCTATCTAACCCAGCATCCTCTCTTGCCAGCAGTGGCGACCTCTAAGAAGCTCACAAACAGGGCATGACAGTAATACTTATCTCTGATGGATGCCCTGGCTCCTGATAACCAGAAACATAATCACTGTACATGACATTTTCTTTTTACCTATCATCAATGGAAGTTGAAATATCAATTCTCCATGAATTTGATTGCCTGAGAAACACACCAACACTAAACCATGACTTAGTGCAGGAGTGGGGAACTTCTGGACTGCAGACCAATCGTGGCTCTCCAGGCTACCCCCTATTTGGCTGTGGAGGCCATTTTGGGGGAGTCACACCCACACCACCCCTGATGTCATACATCAGCTAGTGGGCGGGTGCGACCGCGTCTTCAAATTCCCTGCACTTCTTCAGACCTCCATGATTTGAAGGAAAAGTGCGAAGGAGAGGGGATGCATGAAGGTGTGCTGATAGGTGGTACAAGTGTGTGCTTTGCTCCAAGTTTTTGAACACACTCCCTTCATTATTTCTCCTTTAAACCTCCAGGTATGTACATGGTAACATAGTCATAATAAATGATTTTGAACAAAATGACTACTCTGTACATGGATGAAAGAAATGCTACATTTTGACCCGGGTATAGTGAAATAGGGAACAGCCTTGAAAAGTTCCCAGCACTAATCTTATAATCCAGCCTAACCCTAATGTCATGGCACCATGCAAAAAGAATGAATTTTACTGAGTCCATAAAGGGATCAAATTGCTGTAACCATTTGCCAGATCTCAGGCAAGCATTCCTGGTAGGAGAAGGGCAAAGAGGCCTGGGGAGAAGAAGAGGAAGACAACTACCTCATTTATTAGTTGCAAGACAAATACTGATCTTTGTCCTGTAACCTGATTATTTTAAGGGTAACAAAGCATTAATTCTGTCCAGATTAAGTTCTCCTTAACTGACTCAACACTAGAGCGAAGCATGGAAAATTGGCAATTTTCTTACTATTTTCTTTGGTCCAGCCTCCTGCATGGAAGAAATTCCCTGGCGTTTCAGATACTCTTCTATCTTCTCTTCATCCATGGAATCCACAGGAACACTCCTCCACAGTTTCTGAAATTCTAAAATGCCAAAATAAGAATGCTTAATTAGACACAGCACTGGATAAACAAACAGGAAATGTTTCTCATTGCATTCACAGTGCAAAACTTGCAGTTTTAAGCAGTGTGAAAAACTGCTTTGCCAGATTGTCAATGACACGGCAGACAAACCATAAGGTTTTAAATTACAGTAGTGAATTGAAAGGTCAATGATGAACACTCCTGGAAGCTGGTTAGAGGGTCACTTCAGCACAACTGCTTTCAGAAAAGTCTCCCAACCTTTTCAGAATTTCTTTTTCCTTATAAGAAATGCATAGGCACTTATGCTTAGTGAGTATCAGTTCAGTACACTCTGATGATTGGTACCATACGTTTTTCTTTAATGTACGTGGCCTTAAAACTAGACAGCTGCTGCACCAGCATTTCCTCCCACTGACTTCCCAGTAACTTCAAGTGAAAGATAAGTGATGTGAAGTCATTGCATTTGGTGCCTCCACATCTCCCACAAGGAGGTGGAGTGGAGACAGAGCACATTGTTCTCATGTGTTTTCCTTCCATAGGTACAGCGGGGGAGAGATGGGTTGGCAGCTGACACACGTTTCCTTTAACAACTAGTTTGAGCCCAAAGGAAATGATTAACAAATCAAAAGATACATCATGCTTCTATCCAAGTCTCATTAGTGTTGGTATTTTTTTAAACATACTTTTAAAACCAAAAAGCTATCTTGGCCTATGGGTCACAGAAAATGAAGAAGAGGCCCAAAGCTTCAAAGAGCAGCAATGGTCTGATAACCTGCATGCAACCTGCCTCCATATATCGTTTTAAGTGCTTCCCTGGAATGCCTTTATCAAGGCTGTGACTGGTACAATTCCACTTCCCTTCATTCCATGGTAATTAACTTTGGTAGTGCCTGTCAACAGACCCAGTGCACAACCCATCAATAAAACCCTAAAACACGAGTCAGAAGCCATTTCAGGTATTCCCATATATACCAAGCATTCATGTTTTTGATGTGATGCTAACCAAGGAAATCCTCTGTGACTTTTCCTCCTTTGGATTTAATATGAAAGTAATGGAACTGGTTGGAGATTAACAAACTTAGGCTTAATCGAGAAAAGGCAGCAGTACTCAGCAGTGTAGCGGTGGGGGGGAGGGTCTTCCGGGGCAATTACCCTGGGCACATTGGGGGGTGCTGCTGACACTGCCCTCCTCGAGCAAGCCCTGTGTCGGTGTCACTCTGGTGGCTGGTGTCACTTCAGTGGTGAGGGCTGGCCAGGCGCAGCAGGCTCCTTTGCCTTCCGTGCCCGGCCCCTGGTGAGGGCACACGTGTCTGACCCAGAGTACTGTTGCTTAAGGTTTCTGTCGATCTTGGTTCAGCTGTACAACCTGTACTTGATAGGGCTACACTCTCCCTTAGTGATCAAGTTAGTAGCTAAGGGGAGCAGCCACAAGCTCAGCAGCTCTGCCTGGTGAATCAGCCAATCAGTATGTGAATGTTTGTGTAACTGAGGTGAACGCAAGACATGTGAACTGAGTGTGCAAGTAGTTTACAGAGTGTATTAAACTGAATAAGGAAAAGGTAGAAGAGAAAGTATTTGAAATGAATACATTTTCAAGTTTTTGCAGTTCTTCACTTGTTTTATATTATTTTGATCAGCAATCTTTGGCTGAGAGGAGTGTGGTAGGTTTTGCACACCCAAACAGTTGCAGAGATTTTGTAAACACAAAGACGGGCATTATGTGGGATGAGATGGATGACCTCATGAGCTGGGATAATAAAAATGAAATTCAACAATGCACTGTATAAGGTCTCACAGCTGCTAAGACAGTAAATGCAATTCTTGTATTTGCTGAGACATTTGTAATATAGGAAGTGAAATACAGTGGTACCTCGGGTTAAGTACTTAATTCGTTCTGGAGGTCTGTTCTTAACCTGAAACTATTCTTAACCTGAAGCACCACTTTAGCTAATGGGGCCTCCTGCTGCCGCTGCGCCACCGGAGCACGATTTCTGTTCTCATCCTGAAGTTCTTAACCCCAGATACTATTTCTGGGTTAGCAGAGTCTGTAACCTGAAGCGTATGTAACCCAAGGTACCACTGTACAGCTAGCTGCCTGTGAGAAAATGCTGCTCTATAAACTACATAAAAAGTCTAGTTTCCAAGAGAATTGGAAGCACAGCTTTGGAACCTTTCACAGAAAAATACTCACAACCTGAAGAAGTGGGAGCACAACATAGGGATGGAAACTTTTCTAACTGAACAACTGTTAATCTGGGACCCCAAACATCAACGGCATTTATTGGCCTATATCCTTATCTGAAAATGTAAACCTGAACATCGTGTGTAACACACCAAACAACTGAATGTCAGAAATGGAAATGCTGTAACTGAAAAAGCACAAGAGCAGGGGGAGGAACAGAGGAGAACTGTGGGTAGAGGGGGCAGGGATAAGGGACTGTTCTGCTTTATTGTATTAACATGAAAACCCTAATAATAACAGAAATAATAAAAAAGGAATTCTGAGAAAGCCCTGCCTTCCCTAAAAAAGGCAGGAAGCTGCATGCAGATCTAGAGAAAAGTCCCAGCTGTTCAGAAAATGCTTATTAGCCCTGATTTTCTGATTCCCAGAACCATACGCTCTCCTATCTATAAGGAGAAAATAGCTCACTACAAAGTTATCATTCACATGTGGCATTATATCAAGGAAGCTCTAGTATTTAAGAATTGGGTATGCCAACTTGATATATATTTTGTAATGGTCTAAAACAGTGGTTCCCAATTGGTGGTCCATGAACCCCAAGGGGTCTGTGTAACCTACCCAGCAGGTTCGCAACACCACTCACATAACAAAAATTACTATACAGATATAAATATTTTCAAAAGTGGGGGGTTCATGGCTTGGCTTTTGAAAAACAGGGGGTCCACAGTACTGAGCTAATTGGGAACCACTGTTCTAAAATAAAGCCTGTAATAGGTTATCCTATGATAGCCGTTGCTGACTATTCATATCTGAAAGAAAGAAGCAAGTATCTTTTTAGCAGAGTTTAAGCTTTAAAAAATCAGATAAATGATAAAATCACAGGTCACAAAAACACACTGTTAATGTACCATGACAGATTCCAAAACAAAATTTATACACAATTATTTCCATAACAGAGCAAGCAAACTACAAATGTGAGATTATGCTGCCATCTACAGATCAAATTATGAAGACTCTAACCTTTCACAAACATTTTACACAGCTATGCATTCATCCTATCATGTGATATTAAATTTAAACATTAAGCTAATAATTACAATTTTGTTATCTGAAAATAAACATAAAGCCTTAAAAATCAACCATGTTTCAAATTACTGACACCCCAAATTGCAAAGGAATTGGGATTAAATAGACTGAACATCAGGTAGAAGTGCAACACTGACTATATTTAGATAATTCATAAATAAAATATGATAATGGTGATGACAATGCAGCACATAATGGACAAAAATGACATCATCATCAAACAGTACATAAAAATAGTACATTACTACATATGCCAGATGGCTTCTATGCTTTCTCTAAAGCATTCAGAAAACAGAACAGTCCCACTTTATTCATAGCTTAGCTATATCTAAAATTATTTTCTCTCATATTCTTCTAAAATAAATTTTTGAAGGAGAGAAAAAGGCTTTATGAAAAGCCTACCAACCACTCCTATATTTAGGGAACAGTCTTATCATCTGCGTATTCCCAGCAGTTATCTGAAAACTTGCCCCTCTCCCAGGAGGTCCAATTTGGCCTGCAAGGCCATTTCCCCCAATCCACACACACACACACACCAGGTGGCATCACTGGTGATGTCCGCTGATGGACAGGAGGACAGGGTTTAATTCTACACTGGCTGCACAATCCTGTTCCCGTATTCCTCCCTTAAGATTGCCTTAACAAGAAATCCCAACCACTTTTAACTTTCCTCATAGAAGGTGCTCGAATCTCTTGATTATTGTTTTTTTTTTTCTGGAATATAGAGTTTTTAAGTAATGGCCCATACTTGCCTCCTCTCAATTCGTTATTTCCTATGAATAAACTAACAAGTTTACATGTACCAGATGAATCTCTGCCTGCATGTTTCCCTTTCATAAGAGGACAGGGGGACTATGTGGCTGTATGCAAGGGAGCCTAAAAGGCCCTAGAGCAGTGTTTCCAAACCTTGGCTCGCCAGCTGTTTTTGGACTACAACTCCCATCATCCCTAACTAGCAGGATCAGTGGTCAGGGATGATGGGAATTGTAGTCCAGAAACAGCTGGAGACCCAAGGTGGGGAAACCCTGCCCTAGACCATGATGCCTGCTTTCAAGGGTCTCCAACATCCAGCACACTGCTAAGATGAGTGTGTTCAGTATTTTAGGCTCTGGAATTTAAATATTAGATGTATTAGAATTCAGGTTCAAGTTGTACAACATCAGATGAAGTAAGACACGCGAGTGACATTTTAACATTTGACACCACAAGCATGGCATCAGGTTTGGTGAACTCCAGCTCTCATCAGCCCCAGACAACGGTCACTTGTCCGTGATAATGAATGTTGTAGTCTAGCAACATCTGCTTGACCAAATGTCTCACAGTCCAGTAATAAACTATTCTAAACCCATATCTAGAATATGCTTTCCCTAGACATACATATTTTTACAGATGTAATTAGAAAACCAACCTTCATCCACTGTAAACTGACAGCTCTTATCATTGTAGAAAAGAATTTTCTTCTTATCAGGACGTGTAACAAAGATGATCTGGTCCCCTAAAGCCTCAAATGTAAACACAGAAACATAAGTGTACTTAAGCACTGATAATTCCAGTACTTTTGAGATCCTCAACAACTGAATCTGTTAAGAGATATGGGTGGATGCTCAACACTGGAACTCATTTAGAATAAATATGAGACGGATCCTTGCATTAATTTCACCTATGACATAAACAATTACCAAAATTTGCAAGCATCTTGTGAATGGGCAAAACATCTTGTAACTCACATAACATCAGATTTTTGAAAGATACAAATTATTTATCCCCACAGTGTTCACTTTTATAAACAAGGGAAAGGTGAATAATCCTAAATTCTAATGTGTCTTATGGTTTGTTGACTTATGGTTGTAGAAGCAAGAGGAAGAACATTCTAATTCTAGTCACTAATTCAATGAATTATGAGGGGGAGTTAGCCCATCTCTATCATATATATTAATAAACAAAGCCTACATATACATATATTCTGGAAAGCTGCTGGAAGCCAGCTTTTCACTCAGAATGTTACTGCTAGGTAAAAATCTAGCCGCAATGATCACATGAGCACACATAACTGCAGGCAGCTGTCAAAACACCTGTCATTAGGGTAAGAGCTGTTTGAAAGTATGCTCCCTCCATGAGAGGTCCAGAGGGTGGAAACACAAGAACGGGTCTTTTCTACAGTGGCTCCCCATTTGTGGAATGCTCTCCCCAAGAAGGCTCATTTGGCACCTTCATTGCATATCTTCAGGAGCCAGGCGAAAATATTTCTCAATGAACAGGCCTCTGGCGGATCTATGGCCTTTTAAATGTGTTGGGGGAGACAGTTATTGGTTTGTTTGTTTTTTATGTATTTTGTGTTCTCATGTTGTATTTTTATGCTGCAAACCACCCTGTGATCTTCAGAGAAAGGGTGGTATACAAATTTATTAATAATTAAATGTGTTCATGTTAATGGAATTTTCAGAAAAAGTGATTTATTAGGTGGTCCTCTAGGTGTTGTGTCGTAAGATGTTCGGAGTCTTTAAGATGGCAGGTGGTCTAAAATCAGTGATCTAAACAAATACCAAAATCTTTTGCCATGATTCAGTTACTTAATGTAGTTTTGTGAATAAAAGACTTAGCATTAAAAGCACTAACATGGTTCTTAAAAAGGAAGTCCAGAATTCAAAATCATTCTCAACTACAACTGATGAGGACCCTAAGGAACTCACTCTCTGTCAGCATCAGTTCCTCATTTGTAAAACTGGTATATTTAGGGTGGAATCCTATACAGACTTACCTGGGAGTAAGTCTCATTGAACTCCCCCCCCTCAATCAATACTGCAAAGGCCCTTTTATACTGATTTGCAGCATGAGTAAGACAACGGCTATGATTCAGAGGGTTGACCTCTGATTTTTATTTTTATTTTAAATTCTACCAGAAGCTGTCCACAACGAATTGCCAAACTGTTCTTTGAACTCTGCAGTTCAAAAAGAAGTGTGGATGTTTTCCACCAGTTCGTTTAAAAAGAAAAAATGGTGCTGTGTACACTACTTTCTTCCATCTTCTCCTTTAAGCAGCGTTTGTAAGAACTCAGAGGAGCTGAAAGAACTTGGGGGAGGGGAGGGATTGTCGAGGCAGCTTCTGAGCATCTTTCAGAAAAAAAATAGATCCTTGCCCAGATAGTGCACACAAGCTGTTCTGAACTGCAGCGTATTATTGAAAAGTAAAAGCAATTAACAAGTTTGCTTTTGCAGAATAAGAAAAACAAATTCCTAACATGAAACTAGGGAGTGTTGCTTACCTTTATGGCTTTCTGTGCATTAGGCAGTCCTTCTTCAATATCTTCTAGAAGTATTCCTCCTAGCCCTCGCTGGTCATGTTTATCCAAGAGCCGAAGCAGGGCCTTTTTATCTTTCAAATTGTACTTAGGTTTGAAAGCATATTTTCCATCTATAACATCTATTTTGGGATTGTTGACAAGGGCCTGTAACATAAATACATGTTTTCAGCTTTTTACAGAAGATGCCATGTATTTGCTTTGTATACATTTTGTTAAAACAATAATTCCTAAATTATGTACCAGGAAATACTGCCTACAATAAATTAGAGCCACAATAAATTAAAGGCCCAAAGTAGGAACTTCATGTTGCATGCCTGTATTACTCACCTGATCAGCCTCTTTCCACCCAATGATTATGTAAATTGCATGATGTCTTGGCATCACGAGCAACTGGAATATTCAGTCACTGTCGGTGCAGAGATCAAGCAGAATTATGTGCCTGCCCAGGAGGCTGCCTGGTGTGTCTCTGAATGAGCCATCACTCTGGCCTTGCCTCTTTCCAGGACTTCTTGAAGGAAAGTTATTCTGCAGTATCTCTGCTTCTCAGCATGGGTGTTGTGCAATATGAATTTGAGGTGGGTAGGACTGTGTCTGCTTGTAAACTCTAAAATATACTAGAAAAACACTCTCACCACTACCCCAATGAAATTGGCTCGGGGGGGGGGGGTTGGGAGAACCCCCAGAACAGCTCGTGGGGGGGGGACGGGACACACACACGTTGTTTCATATGTCAAGCTGAAATGGTTGAGTCTCTCAGAAAACTGTATCTTGGTAACTCACTCACGGGTAGGGGTGGCTGAAGTGCTCATAAGCCTGGAGATGAAGGTGCTTGGCGATTGTCCCCGGAGACATTGACCTCTCTTGCCCGACTGTGGGAGCTCCCCTCCAAGCACCAGTTTATTTTCCCTGCCCAAAGCAAGGCCCACTCTGGCCAAGTCAAGTTGCTACTGATGGTGACCTGAAGACCCTGGTTCACTCAGAATGTCCCTGCTGGAAGAAGAGCATGAAGCTGAACAGCTTGCATACTCTGTTGGAACCAATAGGGCAAGGAAGGTGTTTCAGAGTAGGTGGGTGGAGGTGTGTTATATGGCAACAAGCCGCAGTTTTATTTTGCTAGCACATGTCTAGTCATGGATTCTATGAACACTGGGGGCTTCAGGGTGCTCTTTCCCCCAAGAACAGATTATGTTTAGACTTTGCTAAACATTTAATTACTGTTTAAAAGTGATGGCATCTTGTACAGCCAAAGGGAAATATTATTAGAGAATGTGAAAGTAAAATATGCCTGCAACTGTAACATTTGAGAATCCACATTTAAATAAATAAATGCAGATCCTTTAAGCTTTTATTACTATAAAGCACTCAACATTAAAACTATTCCACAATTAGCATACACACAATATGAACAAATGTATATGCTTTGAAGAGTGCCACAGCTTTTTTAACATGATGCATTCACATTAGATAGCATTTAGACATCCAGTTTTTAGGGGAAATGTAATATTAAACATTACAGAAAATATATTCACAATAACTTGAACCAGTATTTACCAAATAGTAATTTAACAACTTGGTAAGTTTGTCTCTTTTGATAGCTCATTAAAGCTCTGTATTACAGCTTCTTACAGCCATACGATCACTGAACAATATGAGTTAACATTTGATAAAAATGCTTATTTGAACTGGCCTTATCTCAGAAGTTTGAATAGTTGCTTTCGTTACCTCACTCATTAACCATTGTTTCTGCTTCAGTCCAATATCTAGGTGCTGTGTTTCATCCAATATTTCTTCCAGAGTTAATGGGTGTGTATCACCACGCTGGTGCCGCGTCTAGGGAAAGAAATCATAACTACTTTGAGTTGCTATTAATTTTTTTAAGTAAAACATGAAGAGTACATAAACTATGTGCTGAAGTTGGGTAGCAACGAAATGCAATTTCTTTTAGTTAAAAAACTGAGACACTATTCACAGATTCAGCTCCAGTAATTTACCTCTCTGCATTTATTCTTATTCTGCATGTGTTACAATCAAATCCAATAATTTTTTTAAATAGCGACATATAAATGTTCAGAATGCTGTGTACCAACAAATAGGTCAGTGTTGTATCACAAATGTGTTACAACAGCATTTCAGCAACACTACATTGCTATTACAGGAATTCAGCTGCTAGGTTTGGGATCTTTATTGATAGCCCTTCTAAAATTTGAAATGGTACCTATGCTCATAGGAAAGGAAACCAGCATCTAGGCAAACAGGTGGGTGAAATCTCAAGATCAAGGGCACATTGATCTACAGTTTGGCTCTTACCCTAACCAGCCTGTACCAAGTAGCTCTCCTGCTTTGCAACATGGGCAGGGCTGTCAAAACTGAGTTTGGTTAACTCTTATCAAAGTGCACATTGGGGTAAGAAGCTCCAATCAATGCAAGTTGTAGTACCATCATACTGCACAATGTAGTTAGACCTTCTACCAAATGAGAACAGAACTGCAGAGTTTGACATAGCTCTATTCACTTTCACCAGCAGATCCAAATGCAATAAATGTAATCTTACTCTGTCCACAAAATTACAACTGGACCAGCAGGTCTAATAAGCCATTGGACTACAGCCGCTCACCCATTTTTTTTATTGTATAAACTAAGGTATATATATTTATTCAGATGAATAATGTCCTTACTGTAACTACAGTGAAAATTAACTTGTACAAAATTATTATTCCAAGTCAGGTGTTAGCCACAATACTACTTTTTATACTTTTTATCTCATTGCTGCAAACAATGAAATCACAAGAGTTTATATTTTAATGTCTGTGGTTAGATAAATATAGTTACTTCTTGGTTAGTCACAGATATGTCGTGTACTGCTATGCAAATGAAGAAAAGACTAAATCCTTACTTCAGTGTCTCACATTTCCCTTATGCCTACTGATTCCCTATTAAAACTAGCACTTTTAACCTGAGGTTTAAATAGTCTGTGAGAGGCCTATAAACAAAATCGCACCTCTTAACTTCTATAGTCATTTCTGCACAGGGAACAAGGTTTCCAGGATACCAACTGTCAGAGGAAATCAATCAGCTTGTGGTTGTTGTGTGCTGCTAGGTATGGTCATATCTGTGCTTAAATCAGAAGCCTTCAAGGCAGATCTTAGCTGATACCCTACTCCCATTTCCCACTCTTAAGGATTAAGCAGGAAACGATAGACCTCAGTTGGCAGGCAGAATAGTATCCTCCCTAAAAGCAGCAGAGTTATGCCTGAAAGATATATGCCATTTTTTTTGCATCTAGCCATTTTCCTTGTCACATACATTTAACATTGCTGCTGAGATTAAGGAAATTATACTAGAAGGTGCACACTTTATTGTTCTAAATATCTGAAAACAAATGATTATACCTTCATATAATTCACTATTTTTGCAAGGACTCCAAACTTGTAGCCAGATCCACCAGAAAGGGCTTTCAAGTTAAAAGATCCATTGCTGTGATCTGCAAAGGAAAAACATGTTCTCATTTAGGCTAAATATACCCTTCTGTTACCATAACCACAAAGAAAAAGCTACGAGCAATACCTAGCAGTTTTCATATGCATTACAGTATTTTCAGAAACAGCACTTATTACATGTTTGGAGAAACAAAGATTTTCAAAGCACATTTCATTATCATAAGAATAATCTTTATCAATAAACTGTTTGTGACATTTTTAAAGCGGAGTATCTCTTTACAAATTGTGTTACACTGGGAGTTTTGCAAAACTTGGCAGCCTTGGTGTTAACAATATTTACAGATTACCAGCAATGAGCCTCAAGCCTTCCACACAGCATGAATGAGGTTCCCTGCACATGAAGCTCTGCAGAAGACATATTCCCATGGAGTGATCCCACAATGATAAAAAGCATGTAAGGTAAAGCAGTAACATAGGTAGGGCCAAATGGCTATTTACCAGACACTTCAGTGGCATGGTGACTGAATGTGAAGGGGACTGGAGACAATAAATGCTTCAACCAACTAGTAAATTATTATTACCATATTTTATTGGTATTGATAGACAATACCATTTAAGCATTTATTGGTATTGATAGCCTTCTAAACAACCATCTCTAGGTGAAGCACATGAAAGATAATTAAAAACAATTAAAAGCACAAGAACTGAAACTGTACTATCTGATTGTGTTCATTAGTATTACCTATCTCACATGTGCCTGCCCGGGCAATTCCGCTTCTGAGTCCTCATGCCTTCAGAAATGAAGCAGGGAGCATGAGAAACCAGGCCTTTTCAAGCACAACAACACACTTCAGGAATTGTCTTCCAGTGTATAGCCTCCACAAGCAATGAAAACCTATTCTGGATAGCTTTTGAATACTGATGCTTTTATTCTGATACTGCTTTTTAATATATTTTTCTGCTACTTTTTTACCTTATGCGATTGGATTCATATATTGTTTATTGCATCTTTTTGGAGGGGAAATTCATTTCCCCAACCCCCTGGATCAGATGGTGGGAGAGACAAGAGGACGGGAGAAGAAGTCCTGTTGCGCAAGCAGAAATCCTTACACTAGCCAAACAACTTTATTAGGTACAACCATCTGTCTATAAGGCAGCTGAGGGTCTACCAGACCCACAGCGCCACCCGCGTCCCTGCTTCCTTGGTGTACTCCTACTGAAAAGGTAAAGGAAAATGTACACCCAAAACTACTTTGCATGATGGTTTTTTTTAATCATTTTTATTCAAGCAGTCAGAGTGATAACAAATTCAGTTTTCTTTCCTAAATGGTAATATGAATCCATTGAAACAGAACATTGGCATTATTTTCAGATATATTTTGTGGAAAATAAAAAACTAAATTTCTAATTTTCCAGAGGTTATTCTGTTTTTGGCTGATTACTTTTTTGTTGTTAATAATCATCTCTGGTATTTTGCTAGCTGTCTTAAGCTGCTAGAAAAACAGCCTACAATATTTTAAAGAAATACAGAACAACAAATTTGGACACATTTTGAAGAATTCAAAACATATTGTAATTCTCATAACTATCACTTGGTCTTCCCTGTCTACTTCAGCTGTAGAAAACAACCAAAGAAAAAGGTAAATATTACAGATGCAATTCACAAACTACTGCTGTAGTTTCAAATATTTCAATGCCTTCTACCATAAATGGTTGACAATGCAGAAAAGACAAAAGGTGTGTCTGTGTGAGTGTACATATAATATATGAAAATTTAGATCAGTCAGTAATTCTCTTCTATTAAGATCCTGACTAGTTATGGATGGTTCGCACCAGCCTGGTATGTCATTAAAAGAGCAAAGAAACCTGAAGGCATTAACACAATAAGTGCCTTGCTCGGATCAAAGCAAAAGCACAAAAGGCCACATTATTTATAAATATATTTAATGGTTAAAGGAGCTTCTGGGGGAATGGCAAGGCAGGGGAAGAAGATCTAGACTGATACCCTCTACATTTCAGATTTATGAATGATTTCCTCCTCGAGTAGGGGTCTGATGCAAATGAGCATAAAGGAAGTTGTCAGCTGCATTCTGCTTCAGCCAATAGCAGCAGAGCTCCATTTTAGCTGTACCCGAGGCTGTATTAAACAGCAGATCAGCACTGTTCCAGCATCCTTTCTAAAAAGAGGTAGGTTTATACCTTTTTTAAACTGTTGTACAATTATTATCTGAAGGCAAAACAGATTTTTTAAAATAAATCAAAGCATGCAAGACCCCTATCTACAATTTTTTTTAAAAAAATACAAACTGTTTACTTTCTCTTGCATCTAAAGCTGGATTATGTGCTGCTTAAATGCAGAGACGCTTCTCTTGTGCTAATAGAGAATCTTACCATCTGTGCATTCATGAAGAATTGATGACCATCCATCTTACAGAGAGAGCCCAACACACCCAGATAATATTCTGTGATCAAAATCCCTTTGAGGCGACGTGTGACCTACTAATTAATCTAATTTTGCCTGCTAAAAGCTACTGTTAATAAATATGAAATAAGGCTGTGCTAGTAAGATTCTTTTGTCCTCAAATTTAAACTATCGCTAAACTGCACACAAAAAATGCTGTTAACCAAACCCACTAAGCTGGAATCTTGGACTAGCCTTAACCCTTAGCACTTAGCTATTGTACCTCTTCCGAGATGGATCACTGACATATTCAATGGGATTCTGCCAGTTCAAGTGTGAAGTGATGATTGTTTTGGGCTGCAATCCTATATCCTCTAATTTGGGAGTAAGCCCCACTGAAACCAGAGGGACTTCAGAGTAAACATGAGCTGTTAAGTTTTATGTTGTACTGGTTCATTTAACATTACAATTCCATGCATGTCTATTCAGATTTAAGCCCCACTGAGTTCAATGGGTCTTACTCTCAGATAAGTGGGTATAAGACTGCAGAGAAGATCGTCCTTAAAAACGTGTTGTCGTATGTTTCCTTACGGAACTCCTTTAACATGACCTAGAGAACCTACTTTGCAAGTCATGTGCTTTTACTGCTTTCCATATGGCTAAGTAAAAATAAGTCAAGCAGGAAGTACATACAAATAATCATGAAAAATTTAACTGTCATTTGATTGTGTGGGCACACAATGAAGTGCATACATACATATATATATTTACCTTACTGTAAAACCAAACATTTTGTTTCAAAATCTTAATCTCAAGGTAGTAAAAGAAAGAACCCTTCCAAAGCATAATTGTCAGCATGTAAATACAAATGCCCATTCTTAAAACAATCAGTATTGGACGGTAATACATTTACTGATTTACTAAGCACCATCATGTCTTTATACCACATTCTATCAGGGCTAATCCTCCTGGCACAAGTAATATTTAAAAATAAAAGGCAGTTACTCCCTTGATAGCCATGTCTGAAGCTCTCTTAAATAGTTACATTTATATTTCACCCTTCCCCTAAATATTATTGAAATATGTTGTTTTTAAATCTTTGTACAAATTTCTAACAACATAATACCACCAGTAGCAATCATTAATCTGATTACAATCAGTTTTTTTAACCACTGCACTCTGCTTTTTCAACTAAAATGAAAACACAGCCTCATACATTAATCACACACCCCAAAAATACGTCCGGTTGTTGATATTTAGGCTAAATAGATATATAGGATTCCTTTCACAGAAAAGCAATCAGTAGGCAACAATACCTTTATGACCTATGGACTCATCAGGCTTTTCTAATAATTTAGGCCATGCACTTTGCTCATAATTTTATATACTTCCCAAGCTGTTGCTTCTATTTACAGCAGTAAAATGTTGGATCCTATGTAGCTATGTGTCAGTTGTGGCTAAACAGGAACCTTCAAAACATGGCCCAATCTCTATCACTGCACTCTACTACCATCATTGGACACAAGCACCTGCTAGAGGCACCGTGGGCAATTAGGTGTTTCTTTCCTGTATCTTGTGTTATTTGACAGGATCAAATACAAAAGGAATCCAAATGCTCTTTTTATTGTGGGTGTTTTGCTTCCTCTTCTCCCCTGCTCTTGATAATTTGGAGCACATTGTAGGTCCTGCTTCAAAATTAAACTGATCAAATTAAGCCCATGGCAGTTCTTTCCAGGAAATTCAATAAATCCCAACACTTTTAGCTTTTCATGTTCATATTTTCAACACACAGCTGGGCAGTCTATGTGCCAGTGGAGAGCTGGAAAGGAAAGCTGTTCTCACTAGTTAAGACTCTTGCCTATGTCTATGTAGTGTGTTACCAGAAGGGCTTTGTCTTTTTGTCTCCACTAAAACTGCCTTTGGAAGAAGTGACAGAAGCTCTCCATAGCCAAGTCTAGCCATCTTTCTGTGACAAGTTTTACCAGCTGTCAGGGTTCAAATTTAGCAGGATGCCAGGCGCATTTTGTGCCTAAAGATTCTCTATTTGTGAGCACCTCAAAAAGTCTGGGTGCTGTTTTTCGTGCCTGGCTGACACTCAAGCACTGAAATGTATGTGCTTTGAAGCCTCAAAGTATATGATAAGGATAGACAATAAGTTAAGGAGTTTAACAATAGAGTAGAATGTTTTGAAAACTGAAGTATGGTACCAATATTTTTATTCTTAACACCAGTCTAAGCATGTATTAACAGTTTATGCTAAAAATGTGATCTTAACAATGTGTCACTTGTGTGAATTGCGTATTAGTTCATGCTTATCAAAATAATAAATAAAAAGTGTTGCCATCGCACCCCATCAGTGACAGCTAGACATTCTGTGTTGGAGCCCACAACCCATGTCCCAGAAGCCATTTGGCTCCTAGCTTTTCTATCCAAGTTTCTAACACTGTCTGCTCCTCAATGATGCCATGTGAGGTCTAGCCACCTCTAAAACAGAAGAGCCTAGCTGTGGCTCATACTTCCAAGACCGTTCTTCCATCATGCACTAATAAGCAGGCTCTTTTCTCTATGTTGATTTTTCTGATGGGGCAATTTTCCCAAATCACTCCCTGCAAGGCAGAAAAATCCAGCAGATGGATGACTAGACTGGTGGGTGAACTGTTTCATCGAAGACACAAAGGCAGTATCAATGTTCTCCCATTCTACAACAGGGATGGGGAATGGAGAACATTAGGCCCCTCCCAAACAAGATGATCAAGCTCCTCAAGCTCTGGGTATGTAGTTCAAAGCTGTAGTCCAAAGCTCTCTTGCATTTACTACTGAGGCTTCATGTGAGTGGGGAGTGGGGCTGTCATGCAGCTGAAGAGACCATGTTGGCCAAGACATTTCAATATTGCTTTTCTGATCAATGTTGAGCAGAAGGAGCCTAGAGGCTTGGGATCCATGGCATTCCCTGCCTGTTGGGGGCACAGATAATAAAGCAGAGCTAGAACAGTTTTGGGAGTAGTCCTAATATTGAGATGGCGACCCCAATGGCCTCTATTAGGTCTTCTCTTTTGGCGATGGTAGCTGTGGGTTGTGTGTGGAGGATGTCTCACAGCCAAAGGGGTGTGAGGGGGGGGTTTGCCAGCTCCATCCAATTCGCCACCCCCATTTTGAGCTCTCTCACTGGGTTGTGGTGGTGTATGCTTGCAGGTGAGGAGTCCAACGGGAGCTTGCTTCCCACAAGCAGACAGGATTTCTCTCTCTCTCTCGATTTGACTGGGGAAGCCTCTCCTCAACCAAGTCAATCCAGAATTCTGACTTCCAAGGCCCAGAGATGGAGACTTTCCCTGTGCCAATTACTGTCTTTCTCTACAGATCTCAATAGAAAACTGAGATCTCATTTTTTAAAAGTTATATTTCACATTGAGAGACACTGGTCTAACTCTTATCTCATTAGCTCCTACAGTTAGACCATAAAGAATTCAACAATCTAAGCAAATAAAGAGAGAGGCACCATTATAAATGTGAGAGTACCAAACAAATAGCACACAATGCAAAGTTATTTGGACCTTATTGTGTTAACCAAACTCATTTAAAAATAGAACTGTGATTAATAGGACTAGCCTACATTTTACTCTTTAGGTAAAAACATGGGCTAGAAAAGAATTCTAGCATTTGTTTTGACCTCGAGAGTATGACTGTCATGGCAATTACAATTTTTGTTAAACTTCCAATAAATGTTACACATTCATAAAAGCAAGGTCTTCATTGATGCTCAGAGCCCTTTAAACAGCAAGATATCCTTCTGATTTTGATGTCTGGCTGTTATTTGTACCAAAAGCTGTCATTTCAGAGAATTATATGAAGTGACCAACATTAATCTGTACTACATGGATTACTATGACCCAGAAGACATACAGGCCTTGTTCAAATTATCAGATCTTAGCTTATTTGGCTGATATATGTGCTAGGCTTTCCCCTACACATGCTGCTCCTTCCTTTTCCTCTGTGCAGTGCACAGTAATTAAACCCAGAAGTCTCTCAGTGACCATAGTTCTAAACCAAGAAACTTCTGTTTTGGAGTTTTTGAACAAGCCATGGTAAGAAATTGATTTAACACCTTGGTTTGTTCTGAACCTGGGAATCGGCTAAAATCAACAATGCCTAAATGCAAGCAGAATGGACTTCTTGTATACAATACAGCCCCAAATCTGCTCCAAAGGTCTGAGATACTATTAGTGCAGATTTGGAAGGGTATGCGGGGAGCAGAGGGGAGTAAAGGGCATTTCCATTTTATGAGTAGACATTAATCTAGACACAAATCTTGGTGACCTTTAAAAAGTTCTCTAGCATAGGTTTGCAGCTTTACTTGGGATGAAGCTCCATTGAACTTAGTGGGACTTACTTCTGCATAGAAATACACTGTGATGTGAATTATGACCAAAGAATTATATTCTAAACACTAAAACTTAATTCAAAACAAAATGACTAAGGTTGGCATGCCAGTCAGCCAAACAGTCAAATATTGCCAAATATTCCATAAAGTCAAGATTGTCATTGGCTGTGTTAGCATGTAATGCTAACTCATGATTTGTTTAAGCCACTGTATGTCCAACAAACCACAAACTGTCTCACAGATAGGCAATCATGGTTTGTTTCTCCAATGTTTGGTTTGTTTTCCAACTGTTCTTGTCTCATGCCTCTATAGCTCTATAGCAAACATTTTCAGCAGGGGGCCGGACCACTGTCCGTCAGACCTTGTGGGGGGCCGGACTGTATTTTGAAAAAAATAATGAATGAATTCCTATGCCCCCGCACAAATAACCCAGAGATGCATTTTAAATAAAAGGACACATTCTACTCATGTAAAAACACGCGGATTCCCGGACCATCTGCGGGCTGGATTTAGAAGGCGATTGGGCCGGATCTGGCCCCTGGGCCTTAGTTTGCCAATCCATGGCTTAGTGAGTGGGGTGGTTGTACAAACTATGGCTAAGAAAGAATGCAGACATAACATCCAAGCAAAGTTAGTAAGCCAGCTTGTTAGCCAACAATAAACCATGGTTTTACATCACAATTTGTTGCGAGAAAACAAACCAGTCAGTCTGCTGATCTAGGTTTGGACATTCAAACAAACCACACTTTGGCTAAATGAACCATGGTTTAGCATCATGTATAAATTAGCCATGGTACAGCTGGCAATTTACCTTTTTATTTCATCATGGTGTCATTCATTAGCAAGATCAAGAGTGAAGTCTGCTTGCTCCCTAGCCCTATAGCAGTCACAGAGAAAGCTTCTACTGCTGCTCATCCACAGGCAACTACAATAGTAGCAACGGTCACTGCCTAGGACTGCCTAGGACTTCATCTTGTTTACTGAAGGAACCAAAGAATTTATGGCCTGCACAAATGCTTTTAAAAACAATTTTTTTGTTTTTCAATAGTTGCTGTTACTTGGCTTATCTTTCTGTTTTACTTTACTTTTTTAAAAAAACAACTACTGTAGGCTGACCATGTTTCAGGATGAAACTGAGAGAACTGATCAGTAAATTGTTCACATTTATACAAACTTTACTCAACATTAAAAATGATAGCAATTACCATTTTGTAAGTTAATTGGGTTGGTGGGGGGGGGGGAGAGAGGTTAACTTGTTTTTACCATTTGCAAAATGTCAAACCTGTTTTTTGTTCTAATAAAGTTGATTTCAAAATACATTACCATTTTTTGACAATACCTGTCCAGTCAAATGTCTAGTCCTACACATGACTGATGCAGTTTTGCAATACAGTAAAAAACATAAAGCAAGCACTATGATCCAAAACTTTGCTTTATTTGAAATAAAACTGAATTAATGTACCTGCAGGTCAACACCGTTATATAAAACTATAGCAAGAAACATGAACAAACAATTAGCCAATTAAACAACACAACCTTTCTCAAACTATTTACATAGAAAGAAACAGTTCTATTTTGTTGGTGACAGGAAAAAGCATAAAAAATTAACAATAAAGGAAAATCACCAACTTTCCTGTTTGTATATTTCAACACACAGAGCTGGTGCAGAGACGGAACTTGGAAGACTCTCTCAACATGGCAACATTCAACAATAGCCGTTGGAATGAAACTACATCCCTCTACCAATATCTTGGTTTTCAAGTGCAGAAGATTTATCCTTTCCATGACAATTGGAACACTGCCTGCTTTGTCATTTTGGTCATATTTATATTTACTGTAATATGTTTGGTGGTGCTAGCTTTCTTATATGAGCTGCTTGACTGCTGCTGCTGTGTGAAAAACAAAACTATGAAAGACTTGGAGAATGAACCAAACCCCGTTAGATCTATGATGGACAGCTTCAGGAAACGTGAAACAGAAGTGGTGTAGCAATGGACTGTTTTGCTAGCACCTGCAGCAAAACCTATGTTCAATATTATAACAAAGCTGCTTGCAACTTTTGACCAAGCAAGTCAGATTCTGCTTAGCCTTAAATATCATTAGCACCATTTTTTGTTCACTGGTGGATAGAAACTTGAAGAGTTCACAAAATGCTTAATACTGGGATGATCAATCACAGTGTTATGTGAAAATGGATTTTATGTAAAAATGGTTTCTTTGTTGTTTTACAATGAAAACCTGTTGACTAGATTGGAGTAAAATTTTGTTCATCTGACCAATTATGTCTACTGCTTAATTTATTTATTTTAAAAATATTATTATCATTCAATATTTCTTTCCCAAGGCAGGCAACAAGTAACAACATATGAAAAGACAAAATAAAGTGTATAAAAACAGCAGAGACAGTAAAAAATAGCAGTAAGATTGATTCTATTTTTAAAGTATTTGTCTGAAAGCTTATCAAACCCAAAGAAGTATAGCAACACAGAACCATTTTAGAATTCTGCACATCTGAAGGTATTAGATGAGCAAACAACAACTTTTTATCATTTATGTAGTACATTTCAAGTATTTAAAGTTCTTCACATATTCATTATGGTATAAGCATCCCATCAGGGAATGAGTATAGGAGTGGCTAACATTTGGGAGTCCAGATGTTGCTGTCCTACAACTCATGTCATCCCTGACCATTGACCTTGTTGGCTGGGGCTGATGGGAGTTGAGAGCACAACAACAACTGGAGAACTGCTGGTTAGCTGTCCCTGGTGCAGAGAGAGAAAATTATGTTAGCAGGGAGGTCAAAAGAAAATGAAATGCATTAAGTACGGACAGTGAAAAATACATGAGATTTTAGCTGTATGTAAAATAATTGTAGAGACCATTCAAGAAGTCGTTCTTGCATTGGTAAGTTAATTACGATCTGTAACTTACCAATTCAACGACATTTATCAACATTACTGCAGTTACTGTTGGCATCTTTTGCATTCCATCTCCTCTGACCTCACTGTTAACATGTTTTTCTTTAGACACCGCAATATATATATAATATTCTGGCAATCCAGGGTAACATTCCATGCATCTGATGAAAGCATTATGCCATGAAAGCTATCATGCCAATACATGAGATTGAAAGCATACCAGCGCGACTACTGACTGTATTGCATATTTGTCAACCCTGCATCTACACAGTAGGGCTGACAACTTGGTTAAGAAACATGAAAAACCCAACAGTATGTGCTGTGTTTTCTTTTATATTTGGAACAGTCAGGCAAGGAAGGAACTCTGTTAATATGAAAACAGAACTGTTTCCTGCTCTTGACTTTGAGAGGATTTAAGCCTTACAAGAAAAGCAAGTCTGGCACCAAATCTAAGTAGCCCTGTGTTGGGTTCCCACCTCCACCAAAATCTGTAAAACACACAGTACAACTTGATGCCATGACATCGTTACACTATGAGGTCCCATTGCTGCCATCCAATTATGCAGAGCACGGGAACACAGCATGGTGATGACAGGACAAGCAATTCTTGGCAGCAGGCTCATGTAACATTTAGTTCTGCAATCTGGTTTAATGAGGTGGGGGGAGGAAACGACTGAACTGATTCTGCCATGGGGTGAGTGGTACAGCAGTCTTTTCCTAACAACAAGCAAGTCTCAGTGAATTCTAAGTAATACTCAACACTGCAAGTTACAAATGCTTAGCTGGCTGATAGAACTCTACATCAATAGCAGCACCCACTTTGCAATTCTTAGTATTGGCCCTGAAAATGTATGATCATTGACTTGAGGAAGGAAGTCTGGAGGAAAGAAAGAATGGCAATCATGCAACAGGAGCTGGCCGAATGATGAGGCTTCCTTTATTAGAGCATAGTGTTACTCTATTCCTTCGTCCAGCTGCTAGTTCCCAGCAAGTCTCCTTACCTTACTGCTCCTATCTTGCCTGCATGGGCTCCTATCACCAGCTGCAAAAAACCTGCCACTCAAACAGAAATCTCAATATAAGCCAGGGTTAATTCCATCTCTCACATTTCTAGGCTATGATATAACATAATTAACAGCATAAAGGCCCAGAAATGGGATACTGGATCTTAACTGATGATTTAAGTTTTTCTTTTAAGAGTAGAAATACACAGTAGCCTCACTCATGTGACTGGAACCTGTATTAAAAAAACTATAAACACTAACAAAATACTATCATGAGAGCTAGAACCACTTTAGCAACACAGCTCTGCAGCATGAAAGTTCAGATAATATTACTTCTCTCTTGAAGGAGAACCACAAACCAAGAAAAACAGTCCCTCGGTTCCATTTCTGTTATGTCTATTATTATTATTAGTAGTATTTTTTTGAGAAATGGGGTATAGTCCAACTTCTCCATCCCCAAGTCATTAACTGATCTAAATTGTTCCTGACCCCCCACCACAGAACTATCATTATAAGAAACATACAAGGTGCCCTGGTTTGCACATTATTTATTTATTAAATTTATATCCTGTTCTTTTTTCCAAAGAAGCCCAGGGCAGCAAAAAACAAGTGGTAAAACATCTTAAAAACATTAAGCCACAATTAAACTATGGTCTAATGTAAAAGAACAGTGAGCTTGTGAATGCTACTAAAACTGCAGGCATTTCACTCCTCCCCTACTCCTGTCAGGAAACAAACCATAGTCTGGCTTGTTTTTCTCCATGAATTTAGAAACCAATGGAGATCAAAGTTTATTCCTGGCTTGTCACTTGTGTTTGCTTGGAGAGAAATCAGCCACAAACCTGGGTGTGGCAATGTGGCAGCAGTAAAGGTAAAGGGACCCCTGGACCTAATGGTCCTTCCCACCGGAGTGGTACCTATTAATCTACTTGCACTTTGATGTGCTTTCAAACTGCTAGGTTGGCAGGAGCAGGGACCGAGCAACGGGAGCTCACCCCGTTGCGGGGATTCGAACCACCGACCTTCTGATCAGCAAGTCCTAGGCTCTGTGGTTTAACCCACAGCGCCACCCATGGCAGCAGTAGTGAGGCATAAAACATGCAAGATTTCAGTAGCATATACCAGCACAATGCTCATTCACATTTATTTCAGCTGTGGTTTATTGGGACACGTTAATCAGATCGTTATGTATACATAAAGCTCAATGACCTGGAAGGATAGGACATAAGAAGAGTTTCTGCTTAAACTACAAAAGCAGAACCAACGAACCTGCATTCTGTTTTGAGCTTGAAGATCCACCCTGCTCTACCTTTGTCTTCTTCTTCTTAGAAGATGAGGAATCAGAAGAGGGTGCTGGACGTTTTTCTACAGCTGGAGTACATAGCGCTCGCTTTTTGAAAAGTTCTCGTTCTCTTAGCAAGCTTGGATCCATAATTCTGTCAAAAAAAGTGAAATACTAGTGAGAATGTGTTGAATTTATACAGAGCTTTACATCATACATAATAGTTGCATTCAGACATTGTCAGCCGCTAACATGGGAAGAGTTGTCTTCACCATGGGTTGAACAAGATCTAGCTAGTCAGTCCCACTCCATTTCCCTCAGAGGACATCAGTGGGAACTGTCGCCTAGTAGGCAGAGGCTGAAGGGCAACACCATGGAAAAGTAAGAATGAGGGCAAAAAATGCCCCCTGAATAATCATAGTACCACAGGGTTGCCACATTATTTCTGTTCCTAATACCACACTTGAATTTGATTTTTATTGTTGGAATATTTTGTATGCCACTTTAAAAGTTTCTATGAGTTATAAAACAAGATAGAAGTACTGTAAATAAAGAAAACTAAATTATAGTTTAACACTACAGGGGAGCGTCTGGGTGAACTTCCAGACTGTGTGCTCACTCCTCCCTCCAAAAGCATTAGCTCCTATTTTCAACTAATCATGGTTACTTATTATGTGTGAACACAGATAAATTGTGGTTGTGTTAAGCATGTTTTAGGAACCAAGCTTTATGATCCTCGCTCAGTCTCCTAAACCATATGAAACCCTAACAATAGTTCTTGGGTCAGATATAGCATGTAATCACAATTACTTGAAAATGGAAGCCAAATCTTCTTATGTTTTCCTCACGAACCACAGGAAGGTGAATGCTCAGCTCAAAGCAGCTGCTCAAAGCACTATTTCACTACTTCTTGGCTTAAACCCATGCCGTAAAGCTCATAAGCGTTATCTTCAAACAGCAGATGTAAGGCTGAAGAAAGCATCTTGCCCAAGACCATCTAGTAGGTTTTCAGCAGAGGCAGTATGTGAATTGTGGATTTCCTGTTTCACATATTTAGCCAATATAATACCCTAACTTTCCTGGTCACAAGGGTTCCACAGTTTTAGGTAACTGGCAAGTGTGTGCTCATAAGCACAAAACTTTTTATTGACTATGTCTTGCTCAGCCCTGAAGGACCACTTCAAGACTTGGAGCCTTCCAAGACTGCTAATTCCAAGGCAACATCCTGTTTTTATTCTATGTTCAAAAGGGAAATGGGCAGCCGAAGAGTTGTAAGTCAGCTTTCCCCTCATCCCAAGATGAGTTACCAGGTAAAATATTCAGAGCAGCATCTCTGGCGGGAGTCCACAGTTACACTTGGGAAATACAGAGGACTTCACCAGAAAGTTATGGCGAGCAAGTGAAACATGCTGGAATATTTGCATAGGCAGCGGTTGCCTCCGAAACTGAGGTAATGGCCTTGCAGACCATTATTCTCCCAGCCTGAGACCTTTTGCAATGTGAGGCAATAGCACCGCTTACGTTACAGGGGTATCAAGCATTACCCAGCTCCTATTTCTGAGAAGTTTTGAAAACATATGGGTCACACACCTGCTCTATGGAGTGCCTATGGAACTGCTGGCGGTATTTATCCTTGAGGAACCCTGGAAATCGTGCGGAAATCGTCAGGGAGCCCCTGTGCGCGACCACGGAGCAAGGTTTCTGAGGGTTCCTCGAGGAAGAGAACGACAGTCCTGTGGGGCGGATGACGGTGCCTCTGATAATAATAATAATTTATTATTTGTACCCCGCCCATCTGGCTGGGTTTCCCCAGCCACTCTGGGCAGCTTCCATAGAAACCAAAAAACACTAAAATATCATACATTAAAAACTTCCCTGAACAGGGCTGCCTTAAGATGTCTTCTGAATGTCAGGTAGTTGTTTATCGTTTTGACATCTGATGGGAGGGAGTTTCTCTGAAACGTAAGGCGACCGCGAGGGAAATTTCTCTCAAAAGCAGGGGCCACTTCTCACTTTTCCTCAACTTCCGCACGGACAACCGTATGTCCGGGTTCGACTAGCCAGGCTTCCCTCGAAGGGACCCCAAGGAGGACCTGGCAGTTTGAAGAAGCCGCTCCGAGCTCCCTCAGTTAAGAGGGTCAGCCGCCCTGCGCGCGCCCCTCCTCACAACCGCCCCTCAGTTCAAAAACCACAGCGTTAGTGTTGTTGTCGTCGTCGTTGCTTCAACTGCTGCGAGGAGGGGCGCGCGCAGGGCGGCTGACCCTCTTAACTGAGGGAGCTGGGAGCGGCTTCTTCAAACTGCCAGTTCCTTAGCGGAGTCCCTTTGAGGGAAGCCTGGCTAGTCGAACCCGGACATACGGTTGTCCGTGCGGAAGCTGAGGAAAAAGTGACCCCCGCTTCTGAGGGAAATTTCTCTCGTGGTCGCCTCACGCTTCCCCATGCCCGGAATATTCCCGCTTCCCACAAGGGGGTTGGAAGGAAAGGCTGCCGGGCTGCCCCCTCACCTTCTCCCGAGCCCGCCCCCCACGAGGCAAACCAGAGTCGCCGCCGCCGCCGTAGCAGCAGCCGCCAATCCCTATCCCGGGGTGCCGCTGAGCGCACGCGCGCCAAACCACTCACCTCGCGCACGAGACTACCCCAACGGCGGGAGTGGGGTGGGCGGGAGACGGGTAGAGTGTTTGTGGGAGGGGGGGGCGGGTTTGGGAAACCAACTTGAGCCCTGCGGCTCGTGCTGCTTCCCTATTGGCTCAGCTTCCTAGCGCGCAGGTCTTCCGCCGACATTTCCCATCCTGCTCGCGAGGCGCGACGTGACGTCACCGCAGCGATGCTCTTTTTTTAAATAATATGAACCCGGAAGTACATCCCTACGTTGCTCCGGCAACGGGGAGGATTGTTTGAAAGGCGCATGCGCGGAGCAAAAGGGTTCCTCTCTCCCCCCCCCCACTCCTATTACTTGGCTGATAAAGTAGAGAAAGCGTATTGGTTGGCATGCAAGATGAGGGGTGGGATTAAGGCGGGTCTTGGGGGGGTGAAACTTAATTTTTTGCAGGGGTCTTAAAAGTACGTTTTGGGGGCGTGAGGAATTAAAATCTGCTATCATTTTTGTGTTTGGAGAACGTTTGGCTTCGCAAGGCTGCGTTTGATGAAGCACATAAACTGGAGAAAGAGCCTTTGGTGGCTCCTAAATTTTGGAACTTCCTCCCCAAAGAAAGACCCCTTTATTGCCTGGAGACCCTTTTATTGTCACTTAGGCGTCAGACGAAAAGAAATTCTGTTTCTGTAGGCTCTTAAGATTTAAATACAGTGGTACCTCGGGTTAAGTACTTAATTCGTTCCGGAGGTCCGTACTTAACCTGAAACTGTACTTAACCTGAAGCTAATGGGGCCGCCTGCTGCTGCCGCGCCACCAGAGCCCGATTTCTGTTCTTATCCTGAAGCAAAGTTTTAAACCTGAAGCACTATTTCTTGGTTAGCGGAGTATGTAACCTGAAGCGTATGTAACCTGAGGTACCAGTGTACTTCAAATACATTAAGTATCCATGAATTCTGGAGAATAATGAGATAAAAAGTCAAATTTGGTGTGTGTGCATAGAGGAAGGGGTGGTGGGTTTTGGTCCTTAAGGAGTAAGGGTTAAATTATTTTAGGTGGCAATTCATTAGAAAATACCTATAATTCTTCAGCATGGATTTTAAAAATAATTTTTAAACTTCTGTCTACTTCTCACCATCAACCTTCATAACTGGACAAAACAGAATAACTTTTAATGAAAAACAAGTTTTATTTATAAGAAAGTGCAAAAATAGTGGAAGTTATAGAAAACAATATAGTAACAATTTAACAATATTCATAACGGTTAAGTAATCAGACAACCACTTAGTTATGCACCACAATATACTGCGGTTGGGTTACATTTTTTGCCTTCCTTAAAGAAATGGTCACAAAAATAAAAAATGTGGGATTGCCCATTTTATGCAGCAATAATCCTACTGATATTACTAACAGGACAGCTGGAGAAGACAGGTGCTACATGCACTATTCCCAGGCTTCAACTGTTCTTCGAAGTGTACTCTGTGTTCTTTCCCCCAAAGTTACTGAAACTCTTCAGCATGCCAATATTCAGTGGTACACTGAATATTGCCTTGCAACACTGTATAATCTGATTTAACCCACTGCTGTTTTCTTCTTCACCTCAAGGTTCAGAACCTGGTAAGCCCGGCATATGAACCAACTCAATAATTGGGGTTAATTTTAAGCCCATCCAGTCATAGGTTCGTGTGGTAAAAAATGAACAGAGTTTTTCCCCTCAATGTTCTGTATTTTGAAAAAGAGATGTTCATAAATGCCTCACTGAGTCAGACTGAAGAAAAGTGAATGAAGTATAAAATTTTGATCAGTTTTTATATTTAAACATAGTTTTATGATATCTCCATGTTCAACCAAAGAGCCCTTTGCTTCCTCCAGCCTTAGATTTCTTGGGAGTTTTACGAGGAACAGTTTCTCCTGAAGTCCTAATCCATCCTGGTAACTTCCTCTTGGAAGGCTGAGACAATGTCTAGAAAAGAAAAGAAGAAATCAAACACATTCCCCCCCACTATTGCATACCGCTATTTACACATGGTGACAGCAGCCACGAAATTAAAAGACGCCTGCTTCTTGGGAGAAGGGCAATGACAGGCCTAGACAGCATCTTGAGAAGCAGAGACATCACCTTGCCAACAAAGGTCCGTATAGTTAAAGCCATGGTTTTCCCAGTAGTGATGTATGGAAGTGAGAGCTGGACCATAAAGAAGGCTGATCGCCGAAGAATTGATGCTTTTGAATTATGGTGCTGGAGGAGACTCTTGAGAGTCCCATGGACTGCAAGAAGATCAAACCTATCCATTCTTAAGGAAATCAGCCCTGAGTGCTCACTGGAAGGACAGATCGTGAAGCTGAGGCTCCAGTACTTTGGCCACCTCATGAGAAGAGAAGACTCCCTGGAGAAGACACTGATGCTGGGAAAGATGGAGGGCACAAGGAGAAGGGGGCGACAGAGGACGAGATGGTTGGATAGTGTTTTCGAGGTTACCAGCATGAGTTTGACCAAACTGCGGGAGGTAGTGGAGGACAGAGGTGCCTGGCGTGCTCTGGTCCATGGGGTCACGAAGAGTCGGACACGACTAAACGACTAAACAACAACATTTACACATACGGTCAACTGCCTGTGTTCCTACCAGCCTGCCTGTTGAAGTGAATATAAAGATACATTACTCCACACTTCTATCAAGTTCCTTGGAGTGTCCCACAACTTTTGGTTTTGCACTTTAACCTCTGTTACCTTGGCAGGCAGCCCTTCACGAGGGGCTGTTGACATTTCAATCTCCTATCTTACTTTCCAGTTCCCAAATCATGTCAAAGAGCTTCAAGGACAGATGCTGGATTAACATCCCAGTGCTAAATCAAAACAGACATAGCAAAATATTCTGGCTGGCCATGTCATTTGTGCCTCTCTGAGGTCAGATAAGGAGATGGAATGCAGCCTACGAGAGACACAAAATGCAGGCACACAAAAATCATGCCTAATGCTTTCTATCTAAAACGGGTTGGCAAAGTTTTTGTGGCTCGGGCCAGTTCACGGTCCTGCAGACGCCACGGTGGGCATGTGCAAACACTATTTCCGGCGCTCCCTCCGGCTCAGAGGAGGCGTGCGCAGCTTCCCATTGGCTGCAGAAGCTTCCTGCAGCCAATGGGAATCCGGCCAGCATCGCAGAAGGCGGTCCTCACTCTGCTCCGTGCCAGTTTAGCACAGCGCACGGGAGCCAACCAAGCAGGCGGCGGGGATCCATGGGCCGCTTAAACGACCGCCAAGGGCTGCTTGTGGCCCATGAGCCTTAGGTTGCTGACCCCTGATCTAAAAGGTTAAATGCAAATAATATTGGGACAGTTAGAACAAAATCTGTATATTTAATATCTAATTTTCAATCAAATATCACAATTTTTACATCACTACTTTCTCCAGAAACCTAATCAAATCTATGCATGATTAAGGGCTGCCTCTCCCCATGTGCATTGACCAGGACCCTGCAATCAACATCTGAGGCCCTTCTTTGTGTGTGTCCTCTATGAGAGGTCTGGAGGGTGGCAACACGAGAACAGGCCTTTTCTGCAGTGGCTCCATATTTGTGGAATGCTCTCCCCAGGGAGGCTTGCCTGGCGCCTTCATTACATATCTTTAGGTACCAGGCGAAAACATTTCTCTTTAACCAGGTGTTCAGCTGATTATTCTATGGCTTTTTAAATGTGTTTGTGGGAGAGGGGTTATTGGTTTGTTTTTGTTTTATTATTTATTCTGTATTGGCATTTTGTATTTTTCTGTTGTGAACTGCCCTGGGATCTTTGGGTGAAGGGTGATATACAAATTTAATTAATTAATTAATAAAGATGATGATGATTTCAGCTATGGTTTGGGATGTTGCATTTGTTTGGGTTCCTCACTTCCACCTTTGTGTGAGAGGGAATGGTGGAACTTTGAATTCTGAGCTCCTGAGGGCAGGGGAAAGCCAGGAATTTGGCTAAAAGAGAATTTGGGAAAGACTGCCTTCCTAGATTGCTGTAGGCTATACCCACAAATCCATTCAACAGGGTGGGGGACAAGATGCTAAGCTACAGGGGCTACACAGGGAAGGAAGAGAGATGACAAGCAATTCCTTGTGCGGTTTTAATAAACCAGGTCTCTACAGGACACTGAGATTGCTGTTACTCTCTTGGTTCTGTAATTTATTTAAAGGTATTCCCTCACCTGGGTAATAATAATAATAATAATAATAATAATTTATTTATACCCCGCCCATCTGGCTGGGCTTCCCCAGCCACTCTGAGCGGCTTCCAAAAAAATATTAAAATATTGTGATACATCAAACATTAAAAGCTTTCCTAAACAGGGCTGCCTTCAGATGTCTTCTAAAAGCCTGGTAGTTGTTGTCTGGTAAGAACATGTGGTGCAGAAGTAAATTCTTACCACAATAATTACAAATGTAAATATGATATATTGACCACATTACCTGTGACTGGGAATCAGTAAAGAGATCTTCTTCCTCAGCATTGAGTGAAGTCTGATTCCATGAGGCCAATTTGATAGCGCTCTGATGGCTCTGGACATTTGGTTTAGCGCCAAGAATTTGCTCTTCATTATTGCTTTTTGCCTTTGAAAGAAAAAGAAACCATGACAAACATTCCATTGGCTACTGAACGAAAACACCGAAATAGAAAATGATTTAACATGAAAATCAGTCACAGTATAATGCTGTGCACTAACACTTTCTACTGTTCATTTGGTAATTTGTATGACCAAACACTCATAGTTTATTGAAAGATTGGATATTGCTTTTAAGGAACAAAAACCTGCATCGCAGGCGCTTCATCTTATCATTAAACAGTGAGCCCCATGTACACTGTAATGCTTTCCACTTTCTTCAACTATGCTAAAACAATTAGTTGCCGAAAAGAAAGCCGACAACCAAATCCTGTGGGAAAGCTGTTCTACACAAGGAAAATATATTCATGGATTGAACACAAGAATCAAAGGGGAAACCAAAAGAGAGGGAAAAGAAAATACAAAAATAAAATTAAATCAACCCGGGGCGGGGGGTGTGTTGGATTCCAAAACAGTTAACAGACACATAAAGAATAATAGGATTTTATTACATGGGGTTTTTTATGGATACTTAGGTTTCCTGGAATTCTATCCCATACAAAATTATAATGTCAGAGGCGATTACCCAAAATGAAGAATCTGCAAGTTCCTTGAAGAAAACCAAGAAGTGTATCAATACACTGGTATAATTTAATTGCTGTTAAAATGTACTAGATAAAAAGTGCAAAATAGGGTCTCATCAAAAGGAAGAGGAAATCCTTAAAACTGATCATTCCAGTCCTTTTGCGTCATAATTTTGACCCAAACTGGTTCCTCAATGCAATGCATTCACCATCTCAACCCTATCTTCACATTTCCAACCTTGTTTCCAAAGCAGCTTCTCCATCCCATTCGGCAACTCTGCTTTGCGCTGATTTTACCATCAACCTCCATGTCCTCCCATCATAGAATCATCGAATTGGAAGGGACTCTGAGAATCATCTAGTCTGGAATGCAGGAATATTCTGCTGTCCCATACGGGAATTGAACCTGCAACCTTGGTGTTATCAGCACCACGCTCTAACCAACTAAACTATCCAAGCTCATGCAACCCTGGCTTGCGTGTATGAACCCTCCCGTCCCATCCCATGGTACAAAGTACCCTTTTCGCCTTCCACTAAATTATGAAGCGACCATCACCTCATATTCTGCAGCCCATTTTTGTACCCTCCTTTCATCTTCACCCTGATTTCCATGCTAATTTTCAAGATATAAAGTCAGCAGCTTAGAAACTGGATTTTCATATGACCCTTTATTTTTATAAGACCAGCAGGTACTTAATTTCATGGAGTGGATAATGAAGCTGGTAACCTTTTTTAAAAAAACCTTGGAGATAAGGGTGCACGAGCCAGGTTGGAAACTCTGCCTCCTTCCCCACATGCAAGTCATTGGAATGGGCTTCCCTTCAACATCCAAGCAGAACAGTTCAGGAGGTTATCTACTACTAAATATTTTCATTTGCAATATATAACATATGTAATAAATTAATCACTAAGATTGGAGTGATTTTTCCCGTGTAGTTAGCACCACACAGTTATTAATACTAATCAAGGATAACTGCTATACCAGCAAATTTTACTGGAAGGAAGCTGGAGTAACTGGAGTTCTCCCTTGCTCCCACTAGATGCAGCTGTGGAGCCATGCTTCTAAAAAGAAAACAGTATTATTACATTTTCCTTCCAAAGAGCTCAGGTGGCAATTAGTCCGCTCTCTCTCTCTTTACTTCAGACCCTTGTGAAGCAGTGGATACCCTGAAGAAGTGCCGTAGTACCTCAGGTTAAGAACTTAATTTGTTCTGGAGGTCCATTCTTAACTTGAAACTGTTAACCTGAGGTAACACTTTAGCTAATGGGGCCTCCCGCTGCCGCACGATTTCTGTTCTCATCTTGAAGCAAAGTTCTTAACCTGAGGTACTATTTCTGGCTTAGCGGAGTCTGTAAACTGAAGCCTCAGTAACCCAAGATACCACTGTACTTGGAAGTGAGTGATGGGCTTGGGTGAGGGCTAACAAAGTGAACCCCCACAGCTGCTGGTGAACAAGTCTGGCAAACCAAGGATGTGGTGTTTCGACTCCTTCCAGAGCAGGCGGTGCTCCCCTTTAAGGACCTGGTAGCGGCAGGGCCACCACACAGCTTGACGGCATCAGTAGCTCACAATGCCTTGTACTAGCTCAAGCATAGGCAAACTTGGGCCTCCAGATTTTTTTCGGACTACAACTCCCATAATCCCTGACCACTGGTCCTGTTAGCTAGGGATGATGGGAGTTGTAGTTGCAAAAAACATCTGGCGGGCCGAGTTTGCCTATGCCTGTACTAGCTTCAGCTCAGGGTGGCCTCTATGCCCCTTCTTGGAGTGAGATGACCTAGCCAGTGACATAGTGTCAGCTGCCGACGTCCCAGGGCGCACGCCGGGAAGGGGGCACACATGTGCACTGGACGGGATGGCATGTGTCCCAGGCGTGGGGGTGCCAGCCCAGCCAATGCCACCAGAGTGGCCCCACCCCCACCAGAGCAATGCGCTGAGCTGCCTGCCCACCTGTGCAAGGGGCAGCCTGGCCGGCCAATGCAGTCTTTGGCAGGCAGAGGAGCACTGGATCAAACCATCACCTGCGTGGAGGCACCTAGTTCGTGCCCCTTCAAAAACTGGCGCCCAGCACCACACACCCCCCAACGCCCCCCCATGCTATGCCCCTGGCCACAAGTGCTCATCTTCTAATTACATCCAGACTCTTGCAATGCATGTACATGGGACTGTCTGTATAAAGTTTGAGATTGAATCCTTACAAGACAGAAGTACTGTTTTTAGGGGACAGGGGGCAGGCAGGTGGGGGGGACTCCCTGGTCCTGAATGGGGTAACTGTGCCCCTGAAGGACCAGGTGTGCAGCCTGGGAGTCATTTTGGACTCACAGCTGTCCATGGAGGCGCAGGTTAATTCTGTGTCCAGGGCGGCTGTCTACCAGCTCCATCTGGTACACAGGCTGAGACCCTACCTGCCTGCAGACTGTCTTGCCAGAGTGGTGCATGCTCTAGTTATCTCCCACTTGGACTACTGCAATGAGCTGTACGTGGGGCTACCTTTGAAGGTGACCCGGAAACTGCAATTAATCCAGAATGCGGCAGCTAGACTGGTGACTGGGAGTGGCCGCCGGGACCACATAACACCGGTCCTGAGAGATCTGCATTGGCTCCCAGTACGTTTCCGAGCACAATTCAAAGTGTTGGTGCTGACCTTTAAAGCCCTAAACGGCCTCGGTCCAGTATACCTGAAGGAGCATCTCCACCCACATCGTTCAGCCCGGACACTGAGATCCAGCGCCAAGGGCCTTCTGGCGGTTCCCTCATTGCGAGAAGTGAGGTTACAGGGAACCAAACAGAGGGCCTTCTTGGTAGTGGCGCCTCCGCCCTGTGAAACACCCTCCCTTCAGATGTGAAGGAAATAAGCAGCTATCTTCTCTTTAAAAGACATTTGAAGGCAGCCCTGTGCAGGGAAGTTTTTAACACTTGATTGGGAGCCACCCAGAGTGGCTAGGGAAACTCAGCCAGATGGGCGAGGTATAAATAATAAATTTTTATTTTTATTATTATTATTTTGTGTCCAGAAACTACTTTTCCTCCAACGTGCAGGGGCCAGACATCTGGGACTGACTGCTGTGAACATATTATCCAATAACTAAGGGAGCTTCAAGGAGCTGGTTTGGCTTTCAAAGCTGTACATGGTTTTAAGTTTGGCTAAGAATGTTGTCCAAACCCAGGCTCGGGCTTAAGCTTTCTCCCTGCTAACTACAAGTTTGCGGGGGGGGGGGGGGAGGTTTTGGTAAGCCATGGCTTGGCTTACTGTGTCCTGCAAAGGCCACTGTGACTGACACAGGCACAGAGTTGTGCCCGACGTAACCCATGCAGTGTGTGTGTGACAACACATGCATCGCGCATTGCGTGCATGACTGTTGCATTGAGGGAGGCCAACCAGACCTCCTCTCATTGTGACATTCACCCGCAAGGCCGTATTGGTCCATGCAGCATCAGGAAACGCCACATGGCCCAGGGCGACTTCCTGCCAGGCTGCAAAGCTGGATATGCCCCACAGCCAGGGGCAACATCCCACCAGGCCATGCAGCATCCCATATTGCTGCAAAAATATGGGGAAACAGAACTGAAATTAACAGAATTGTCCATTGCTAGGCAATGAAACAACTGCAAGTGCAGTTGGGTGCAAAGGAACAATGGAAATAAATCAAAAGACTCCTGACCCAAAACCACTTTTTGTTTCTTTCTTGCATAATTAGTTTGACAGTGGCTTTCTCTCTCTCTTTCTTTGTATAACTTTGTTTACAAACCTTTGTTTTAATCCACATAATTTTCTCCCCATCCTTCTGTGAGGATACTGTCGTCGTCTGTAGACATGAAGGTTCTCCAGATGGCCCTTGCTTTTCTGAATCGTCCTGCTGTCCCAGCTGCTGACTTCTGTACCCTTTCTTCAGCAGTGCAATGGTCATTCTTATAAGATAAAGTTCAATATCTGCAGGGACTAGTGTTCTAATGGCTTTCACTTGTGTTACATCTTGGAAAGGGGAAAAACAACAATGCAATAATTATTATTTGGTAAGAGAAAAAAACCCACTGTGAAGAACTGCTCAAATTTCCACAAAATCATATTTAGGTTTGCATCCAAAGCCTGTTGGATGGGATGCAATGAATGAGTCCCATCAGTGGGTTTCAACTATCGAGTCCCATTCCTCCCACGAAAATTAATGGACGTGACTAACTTAGGTCCAATGACAAACCTAGACAGCATCTTAAAAAGCAGAGACATCACCTTGCCAACAAAGGCCCGTATAGTTAAAGCTATGGTTTTCCCAGTAGTGATGTATGGAAGTGAGAGCTGGACCATAAAGAAGGCTGATCGCCGAAGAATGATGCTTTTGAATTATGGTGCTGGAGGAGACTCTTGAGAGTCCCATGGACTGCAAGATCAAACCTCTCCATTCTTAAGGAAATCAGCCCTGAGTGCTCACTGGAAGGACAGATCCCGAAGCTGAGGCTCCAAGACTTTGGCCACCTCATGAGAAGAGAAGACTCCCTGGAAAAGACCCTGATGTTGGGAAAGATGGAGGGCACAAGGAGAAGGGGACAACAGAGGACGAGATGGTTGGATAGTGTTCGCGAAGCTACGAACAGGAGTTTGACCAAACTGCAGGAGGCAGTGGAGGACAGAAGTGCCTGGCGTGCTCTGGTCCATGGGGTCACGAAGAATCGGACACGACTAAACAACAACAACTTAGGTCCACCAATGTCAATGGTAAAATTTAGTTGGATACAACCAAAAGAACCCTCTATATACAGAGCAGGCAAATTACCTTTTCTTTTTAAGGTCCAGGGAAAGTTGAACTTTGGATAAAACAATATAGAATAATGGGGATTTTCCCATTATTCCAACATTATGCCAACCCCAATTCTGTAAAGCCAGAACCTCATAAATGTAGGTTATCTTAATAAGCATTCACAAATCCATCTCAGAAACACCAATGAAAACAAAAGCTATTATCTTCTCTGCATCTTCTCTCTGAATTTGCAAAGTTGTGCAGATGGGACCATTTTCTTTTTTCCAGTTTAAACTCTACATGTTTTGATAAAACACTGGCAGTTTCATTATGAGGTGCCCTATTCATATCACAATTAATTAGGCTTATCTTTGCCCAGGAATGGGCCATTTTCAAAGGTACTGAAGCTCTTCATATTTTGTCCATATCTCAAGAATATCATTTATTAGAGGCTGCAGTGCTTGGCTGAACTTTTCACCTGAGTTGATGGGAGGGTTTTGGATGACTTTCGTGATCATCTCTTGTATCTCAGGAGTGAGACCGGCACGTTGTAAATTGACTGGGTAGCCAGCTTTCAAGGCTTGGGATAGATGTGTGCCAACCACAGTAAGAGGCAAAGACCGTTGGCCACTTATACTCCCCTGAGGAAACAAGAAAGACAGCAATCAGAAGAGCTACATTAAGCCTGGCCATCAAAACTTTATAGCTGAAAATACATTTCCCCAGAAAGAGAAATAGTTCTTTGGCAATTTCTGGTTTGCTTCACTATACTTTGCTTGTGAGTAGGAAAGGGAAGATAACTTGACACAGGGCTGCCATATTAGCACCCTAAATAGCCTGTTAATAATATCTGGCAACAGAGAAAGTGAATGGACTCTTGGGGGCTATAAAACGCAATGACGATTGTAACCACTACTGAATATATCAGGCCAATGACCCACCAAGCCAAACACACCACACCCAGATATATACAGTGGGCGCTTGGGTTGCGAACGTGATCTGTGCGGGAGGCATGCGCGAGTGCCGAAACCCAGAAGTAACCTGTTCCGGTGCTTCCGGGTTTGGCACGGTGCGCAACCCAAAAATGCGCAACCCGAAGCGTCTGTAACCCGAGGCATGACTGTATTGTGGTCTCTCCATACAGATATGTTTTGTGCTTGTGTTTTTACAGATTCAGGCAGGATGTGAAAAACCCCAGGTTTGCTGAGCTACCAGTGATGGCTGCAGATCACAAGTTGCTTGCACCTAATAATGCTGGAATATTTAAAAAAAAAAAAGGCTGAATGTTGAACTTAATTGTGTAATTCTAGAGCAGTGGTGGCCAAACTTGGCCCTCCAGCTGTTTGGGGACTAGAATTCCCATCATCCCTGACCAGAGGTCCTGTTAGCTAGGGATGATGGGAGTTGTTGTCCCAAAACAGCTGGAGGGCCAAGTTTGGCCATCACTGTTCTAGAGGGTAGATGCCTGTTGAAAAACTGTTTGGGCTATAAGTGAAACTATACACTACTAATAGCACTATTGAATATATTTAGATTCAGGTTAAAAAAACAACAACACTTTTCAGTACTGAACATCCTGTGCTCGCTTCGGCAGCACATATACTAAAATTGAACATCCTAAGCAGCCCCTTACGCACCAACTATCTACACTTTGACAATTATATTCTTCCCATAAAGAGGACGGCTGTATGTTTGCTGACTTTCTCCCAGACAGGAGACACCAGGGTGCACCCTGTAATCAATGGTTATTTGATACAAGGCATCAAATTACCTAGTACTAATTGTATTATTGCTCCTTGTTAATTAGTCCTTGGGCATTTTAAATTGGTTGGCTATCTAACAAGGAACACTCCTGGGAGGAGGGAGTTGAGCAGGCAGCAAGCCCCCAGCATCACTGCACAGCAGCACTCTGTGACAAATAAGTGCAACAAAATAAGGTATAGGACTAAGTAGGGGGAAGGTCATGTTCAATGACAATTTTCGGCAGTGGTGAAAAATGCATCCCATATTGATTTGTATGCTGTTGGTGGATTATTGTCATTGTCTTGTTGGGCTGTGTATGTGACAAAGGGGAGCCATACCGGGGTAAAAGCATCTTCTTCTGTTTGTCCCCGTGTCAGTTTCAGTTTATTGGTTAATTTTTCTAGTAGGGCTGTTTCCCATACTACAGTGGTGCCTCGCAAGACGAAATTAATCCGTTCCGCGAGTCTCTTCGTCTTGCAGTTTTTTCGTCTTGCGAAGCACGGCTATTAGCGGCTTAGCAGCGATTAGTGGCTATTAACGGCTTAGCGGCTTTAAGAAAAAGGAAACAAACTCGCAAGAACTCGCAAGATGTTTCGTCTTGCGAAGCAAGCCCATAGGAAAATTCGTCTTGCGGAACAACTCAAAAAACGGAAAACCCTTTCGTCTAGCGAGTTTTTCGTCTTGCGAGGCATTCGTCTTGCGGGGCACCACTGTATTTGGTACCATTGGTCCATGCTTACTCCTGACAGGCCTCTCCAGTGTCTGATTATGGTGTTTCTGGCGCTGAAAGTAGGTGGGTTATGAGTTATTTGTGGTGTAAATGGGCATTGTTGTCTTGGAAGATGTTTAGCAGGGCCAATTCTGGGGTGATGTCTAATACTTGCTTAGTTATTTTACATATTTCTCATATCGTTGTTCACCCACCCACACACGAAAACAAAGACCACCACAGCCAAACACAAACAACCACACCCTAACCCCAACCTCTCTCGCCACCAAAGGAACACAAGTGAACAGCAAAGAACCTGCACAAGCAACGCTGACACCAAACCTTACATACATTAAGCATCATAGTAACATCGGCACCCGACCCCACCCCCACCTATCTTCCCCCCCTCCACCCCTTTTTCCCCCCTCCCCCTAATGTCTCAACAAATGAAACAGATTTGTAAAAATGTTACATGGAAAAAATGCGAGAGACATTACACATGCTTCTGTAAAACAAGAAAATCTTTAATAAAAAAAATTATGCATCCCACTAGCTGCACTTTTTGGGGGGCGGGCAAGAGAGGTTACTCTGAAAAGAAGAAAATATGCTCTTCCCTTTAAAATGAGAACAATGCTGATCCTAGAAAAAATGTTCTAACTTATGCTCAGCAACGTTGCCCCATAACCAAATCTGTACAGCCACACGGCATCATGTCGCCACCTTCGTGGTCTGATTGCCAGTTGGCTGGGATTGAACGTGTAAGATTGTTCCCAGGAAGAAGGCAGCAAAATACCAGTAGAGAAGAAAACAACAACAGAGCAGTAAAGAAATGACAAAAAGAGAGTGGAGAATATAACATTATTTAGTGGGACTAGGGGAACAATTGCTTCCCTCCCCTTCAAAACCAAAGCAGATAAACATTTGGTGTGGCTTTAACAGAACATAGGTTTCAAACCCATTTAAGAAACAGCAGTGAACAGTAAACACAACAAGAGTAGCATGCTACCAAATGTATTTTGACACCCCTAAGAGACAATTTTAGTTAAGTAGCATAGAAATTGTTGAATAAAATGAGCTTTTGTAGGCCACACTCAACTTTGTATTTTTTTTAAAAAAATATATATTTATTAAGGTTTTTCAATACAAAGGCATATTTAATAAAACAACGTTGATTATTTAGCATCTTTTCATCATTACTTTGGACTCCCTCACACCTCCCCCACACACTTGCATCTTTATAAAATTATTTCCAAGCAAATTATCATTTTGTTCATATTCTTTAGATTCAGTCTAATTATTTCCAAGCAAATTATCATTTTGTTCATAGTCTTTAGATTCAGTCATTAAAATCTAGTTAAGCTTAAATCTAGTTTAGTGATAGACAATTATTTCTATTCTGGCATCCCTATCAACATTCAGCCAAATTACAATATTTTTGCAAGTAAGTCTTAAATTTCTTCCAATCTTCTTCAACTCTCTCTTCTTCAACTCTCTCTTCACACTCAACTTTGTAGACTGTATTAGTGGGCCCCAAACCAGAAAAGCTTATGCCACAATAAACATGTTAGCCTTCCTTAAGTCTACTATATTGTTTCTGCTACAACCATTGAACAAGACTTGCCAAACATTAAATGGTGCACTTTGGCCATACAACCTAGGGTTTGTTATGGCTCTGTGCCTTTCTTTAAGTTGAGCAAAGTATTAATTGGTGAAGCTTCACACTTTTAATGTGAAAGTGCTTCACTAGTTAATTTCTGCCTGTTAGGAAGTGATGAAAGGCACAGATATTTTGCCTACATAAAAAAAAAAAAATGTGGCAATTATAGGACTATCCTAGTATAAGCCTGGTTTTTTAGAAAGTTACATTCCACTGACTTTGGTGGAACAGCCCCTTCCTCCATGTGTGGGAGCCAATTCCCTATATCTAGATCCTATGTAGCTGTGGTACATGTGCACTTATCACAACTATGTTGGTGGGGCAGGTTGTATGGGTCTCCCACATGCAGCTGTCACCCTATCAAGAAAACAGTTCCAGTTTAAGGGCATGCATACAGAGGCCTTATACATCCAGATAAGCAGTGCTTAGAATTAAAACCTTGTTGAATCCTAACATTCTGCCACTCTGTTCCAAATACAGTGGTACCTCAGGTTACATGCGCTTCAGGTTACAGACTCTGCTAACCCAGAAATATTACCTCCGGTTAATAATAAATAATAATAATAATAATTTATTATTTATACCCCGCCCATCTGGCTGGGCTTCCCCAGCCACTCTGGGCGGCTTCCCAAAAAATATTAAAACACTGTAATGCATCAAACATTAAAAGCTTCCCTAAACAGGGCTGCCTTCAGATGTCTTCTAAAAGTCTGGTACTTGTTGTTCTCTTTGACATCTGGTTAAGCACTTTGCTTCAGGATAAGAACAGAAATTGTGCTCCGGCGGCACGGTAGCAGCGGGAGGCCCCATTAGCTAAAGTGGTGCTTCAGGTTAAGAACAGTTTCAGGTTAAGAACGGACCTCCGGAACGAATTAAGTACATAACCAGAGGTACCACTGTAAGTGTTCTCCCCAAGCCACAGAGCTCACTTATGGCTTGCACTATGTATCAGCAGCAGCCAGTCTTACACCTTTCAATTTCACAAAATTAACCGAAATAGATCATAACCCTCTAAAGCAGAGCAGCTATGAAACACAGCTGGAGGTTCAAGAGCTTACCAATGACATGCTCTTTTCCTGAAACAATGTGTAAGTTGTGCGTTCCGATTCTGTTAGAGTGCTGCATCCGCCATCCTTCTGAAGATCTACTTCTGGCTGATCTCTGGATCCAGAACTCTTGAAGACATCAATCTATACAACAACAAGCAAGCTTTTATTATTAAAAAAAATCCTAAAACCTTCAAGGAAAACCACTAACTAAGCAAATGATGTTGATGGCTGAACACCGTCGGAAAGCTAACTATATTTTTCCAGATTAGACAATGTTTTACAGATAGCCCAAAACAGTGACTAGCTATCTTCCATGTTACACTCTGCATTGGCTATATTCACATTTTAAAAATAATAACCACGGAAAGGTACTTTTAGTGTCACTTTTGAGACTCCTTGAGCTAAGCAGTTCTATAATCCTGCAAAGCTGATGGCTACCTATATGCCTCTGCAATGCCTGCATAAACTTCTTCCACATTCTATACGCATCTGGGACAGGAAAAAAGGGAGAAAATACACTACTTAGAAAAGCAGAGATTAGTGCCATGATGACTCTCAGGCCCCCAGAGGCCACAGCAGCAGCACCAACTCCCACCAATCGCTTGATTGTGTGGTGATGAGAGTCCAAGGTCAGCCAGCCGCGGAAGGCTCAAATCCATTCATTGCAATGGGCCTACCCTTGCCCTAGAAATTTGCACGGCAGAGACATCAGTGGGTTTCTGCTGACAAGTCAAAACAATCCTTTTTAAAGCCCTTTTAAACCCTAAGGAAATAAATGCAGGGGAGGGAAACCAGATACAGTACATTAATTCAATTACATCTGACCTGTAAATCATTTGCCTGGCAGAACTCCTTGATTGTGACCAGGAGAGGAGCCAGCATGGTAGATTTCGCTTCCGAAACGCCATCAACTCTCTTCATGTTTTCCACAGTTGTAGGCCTGAAGGAAATATTGGAGACGTTCTGTAATATAACGCCATGAGCTTTGATACCTAAGGTGTATGCCGGTAAGTCTGGATTTTAACAAATAAAACCATACAAGCTACTACCATCACTGCTAACAATTTAGCCTCTGTAAGAGACCTTGAAAAAATTCCTGAAGACTGTTTTCCTCAAGAGAGTAAGAATGTGTAAGCAGGTGACAGGTTTTAAAACAGGTAACGAAATCTTCTAGACCAGCGCCATTTCTAAGTCATGAACAATATTCTGTGTTGATTCGCACATGCATGTTCATCATTTGATGACTCTGGAACACTTTACAACTTTCAACTGAATGTGTAAATACTTTATTTGCATATTACATAAAGATGATCTTAAGTGTGGCTGGTGTGGTTTGTGCACACATTCCCTGCTCCCTGTGTCCTAGCCTATTATGGTCTCTGGTCAAATAGATTTTGCTGGTTTTTGTAGCGCTTCAGCTCTGACTACTGTAAAGTGGGCAATGACAGCCCATCATATCACCCTCCCTGGAAAAGACTCGTCTTGCTGGCATAAATTACTGTATTTTTCGCTCTATAGGACACACTTTTTCCCCTCCAAAAATTAAGGGGAAATGTGTGTGCGTCCTATGGAGCGAACGCAGGCTCCTTGGTTTCAGCGATAGCAACACGAAGCCTTCGAAGCGCAGAGTGAGCGCTCTCTCCGCGCTCCGGAGGCTTCGCGTTGCTTTCGCTGAAGCCTGGAGAGCGAGAGGGGTCGTAGCGCACTGACCCCTCTCGCTCTCCAGGCTTCAGGGATAGCTGCCTGAAGCCTTTGGAGTGCAGCGCGAGTTCCCGCTGCGCTCCAAAGGCTTCAGGTGGCTATCCCTGAAGCCTTTGAAGCGCAGCGGGAACTCGCGCTGTGCTCCGAAGGCTTCGGGTTCCTTTTGCTGAAGCCGGGAGAGCAAGACTCTGCTGGCTTCAGCAGAGAGGGAGAGCTGCGCAGCACCCCTTCAGCGAAGCGGGAGGAGAAATGGAAGGGGCTCCATTTCTCCTGCCGCTTCGCTGAAGGGGCGCTGAGCAGAGAGGGGGAGAATTTTTTTTTTCTTGTTCTCCCCCTCTAAAACAAGGTGCGTCCTATGGTTGGGTGCATCCTATAGAGCGGAAAATACGGTATTAAGTCATCAGACAAGGTTTATCTTCTTATTCAAACCAAAATAAAGGCTTACCTTATCACGCTCATATCAACCAGCACTTTATTTGTTGCTAGTACGGCTGGAGGAATGTCCTTCTCGTTCGCCAGTTTCTGACGGGCTGTCACTAGCTTGCCATATAGCATTGTCTATTAAAGGCAAAAGACAACATGTGAAGGCTGTACTGTGATGCATATGAGGGTCTCAGAGGACGAATGGGGATGTGTATGTCTTGAGTAAGTAAACCCAAAAGGTATGTGACTCTGAAGATAAACATGAAGATGAAGAAAGGTAAAGGGACCCCTAACCATTAGGTCCAGTCGTGACCGACTCTGGGGTTGCGGCGCTCATCTCGCTTTATTGGCTGAGGGAGCCGGCATACAGCTTCCGGGTCATGTGGCCAGCATGACTAAGCCGCTTCTGGCGAACCAGAGCAGCGCATGGAAACACAGTTTACCTTCCCGCCAGAGCAGTACCTATTTATCTACTTGCACTTTGACGTGCTTTCGAACTGCGAGGTTGGCAGGAGCAGGGACCGAGGAAGGAAACAGGAAAGATGGGCTGTTGAACAAGCAAACAGAATGTACAAAATAGGATGGACAAGCAGGATGTGCCAGATGCTTGGATGAGTTACAGGACATGCAGAGGACATGCTGAGACAAGTCACCTCTGGGTTGACCCAGAGGAAGAGACGGGCTGTGGGTTTTTTTTATGTGCGTGCCTGGCCCAGCAGACAGCAGCTACTGTTCTCAAAAGACACGTTGGGACAAATAAATATTCATAACTATTTGGGGAATCCGAATGATGACAGCTATCATCTAGTCCAACCCCCTGCAATACAAGACAATGTGGGGATTGAACCTGAAACTATATAAAGGTAGGAAAGTCCCTGGCACAGTTGCGTTGCTGTCCTGCTGCAGAAGGAGCTGCCCAAAGACTCTTAAAAGAACCTGATCCATTATTTTAGTGGGTCCACCAATCTAGTAGGTATGAATGAGAGGAGTGAATTAGTCCTTATTAATTATCATCTGTTCATAAATAAAAGGTTATAATTTGGGTAAAATCGTGCCATTTTGTCTTTCTCAAAATCGCTCTAATCTTGAAGAATCTGCTGTCACAAGTTTTGTCACAGTACATTTGATAAAACATGTTTACATGGAAGCAGACATACATTTAAAGATTACTGATAGATATTGAAGTAATGGTTGATTAACAACATTTTGCCTAACTGTTAACAGGACCACCGATGTTTTTCTTTCTTTTTTTTTTTTTTAATGTTTCAGTATTTTAATACAAATACTTCAAAAATCCACAGGTACAAGACAGCATCTAAAATGGAGCCTTCTTTCTCACACACGAGCAAATGTCTCTTTGATGATGGCATGTACCATAACATGTGCCCGATCTAAATATGAAGAAATTGCACGTTCTTCTGATAATTTTTCTCATATGCAAAACATACTGAGATGTATTTATTTACTGACATTTATAGAATACCCTTCACCATTACTTTGGGTTCTCAGTACAAGTTAGCCATGTAATAGGTAAAGGTAAAGGGACCCCTGACCATTAGGTCCAGTCGTGGCGGACTCTAGGGTTGGGGCGCTCATCTCACTTTATTGGCCGAGGGAGCCAGCGAGGAAGCACCGGGTCATGTGGCCAGCATGACTAAGCCGCTTCTGGTGAACCAGAGCAGCGCACGGAAATACCGTTTACCTTCCCGCTGGAGCTGTACCTATTTATCTACTTGCACTTTGACGTGCTTTCAAACTGCTAGGTTGGCAGGAGCAGGGACCGAGCAACGGGAGCTCACCCCGTTGCGGGGATTCAAACCGCCGACCTTCTGATCGGCAAGTCCTAGGCTCTGTGGTTTAACCCACAGCGCCACCCGCGTCCCTAGCCGTGTAATACATAAACATTAATAGAAAAGGCAACACTACAATGGGAAGGGCATTCTGGTCTCATTCTCCACCCCTAAATGCTTGTGCAAAAAGCTGCATCTCGACCCAGCGTCAAAATATATAGAATGCTGAAGACAGATGCACATCAGATGAGAGGACATCTTCACTCCAGGAAACTTTATCATTATCTGCAACTCATAAAACTAATCCACTAAGATTTCTTTAATCAACTGACAGCCCCAGTAAACATACCGTCATATAAGGAATCACTTCAGTTGACGTACTCACCTGCAATTCCTTCTCTCTTAGAGATGCAGCAGATTCTGAAGGGGCCAGAAGCCGTGGCAACTGCGCTGTGGCACTATCAAAAGAAAGGAGGCAAGTGTTCTAACTTCAATTCAGCCCATCTATCCAGCAACTGACACAAAAATCCCTGCACCTTTTCCTTGAAATATCCAGGAAATATTCTTGGAGATAGGCGATATATTGATATATTGCCCCAAACTGGTTTGAAGTCCATATGATATATCGGTTTCGTAACTTCTGACGTGGCAATATACTGCAAATCAGGGTGTGTGTGTGTGTGTGTGTGTGTGTGTGTGTGTTATGCAAAAATCACAATGTGGGGGAAACCGTGCAGCCAGCCAATGCTTCTCTCGATTCCTGCAGCTCCTGTTAACTCTTCCAGCTCAGCTCCCCCCAGCTGATGCAGGGGGCAGAGAATCACAAGAGCAGGCGCTGTCAAAAATCACGATGCAGTAGAAACCGTGAAGCCAGCCAATGCCTTTGCACAGCTCCATCCTTATTTCACACATCGTGATATATCAATCTGTTGCTATGTTTAGCTGGTGATATATCGTGATGTTGAAAACCAGATACTGCCCAGCCTTCCTTGGAAAGTTTTACCAATGGGTGAATCCAGAACCCACTGTACTGTGTCATCCATGGACGACAAAGCTCCAGCACAGATGACACCAGCAGCAAAGGGAGGGGGTGTTTGTGGAACATGTGGACAGGAGCAGGAATGTCCATAAGCCTGACTTTGGTGTCAGTTCAGGCCTGCATGCCTAGCTATGTCTTTCATGGTTATGCAGCTATTCCCCCACCCAGCAGTCTACATGCAAGCGCAGGCAAAAGGCAGGTCGCCGGATGAATTGCAGTGGATTGCATGTTTCTGATTCCCAATCATTTATCAAAAGCAACAACCAAAAGGCTCCCCGACCCTCAAAATAGTCTGTTAGAATCCCTGTTACGTGGTAACTCAGATATGGTTTAAAAACCATATCTTGTATATGCAGATAATCCCAGTTCGTGTGGTACAGTATGCAATTGGCCTCTTTACCCATATTTTGCACCTGGCTACAGTTGGTGGATTTTGTAGTTCACACACACACACACACACACACACACACACACAATCTCTCACTAAGCTAAAGCGTGCCCACACTTAGATTAAAACAACTATTGCACAAAAGGCTGTATTTTCATTAGAACTGAAGATTTGATCAAGTTTTAGTTATTTAATCAGCGATGATGACTGCAGACCTGCATGTTGATGAGTTTTTAGGCCAAGTTGGTTCTGTTAGGCTGCTGTAATAGGAACTAGAAAAATATTGATTTTCCATCTAACAAAGAGTGGGTTTTTGCTTATTCAGCGGTATGTTGTCTTACACACCCTTCAGTCTTTCGCCAATGCATCTGTATTGTGCTTTGGCTAATGTGGTAATTTAGTCATCAATTAATCATTTTAAGGGTGGATGATTAAAGAACCAAAAACTCTTGAAATCATTGGCATTACTAATTGTAGCAACAAAGAAAGGCGCTTTTGTAACTGTATTGTCCCACTTACAGCTGCTGACCCAACCAACATTCTCTAAAGAAACCATAGGAAGACTAGATGGAAAAAGGAGATCTGAAAAGATACGGGGTGGGTGGGGGGTGGGGGGGTAGAAGGTAGATAACCTTTGGAAGTATTACCTTTTAGCCGAGGATGAACTTTCTCTAGAGACTTTACTCGCTTCACGATACGAAAACTTTTCATGCAAAGACATCTTCAGGAATACAAAACCCCAAAGCAGAAAATGAATACAAACACAAAAATTTACTTGGAATAAATATTTATAGTAAAATACTCAAAATAATATCAGTAATTTGATAATATGTTAATGGAATGCATCTCGTTTCAGAAAAACATTTTAGATTCCACTCCTGTAAACTCTCATGAAGATCTGAAGACAGGAGAATATAAAATGTATCCTGACATGATTACTTGACTTCACCTGCCTAAGGTGTATTATATACCGTATTTTTCGCTCTATAAGACGCACCAGACCATAAGATGCACCTAGTTTTTGGAGGAGGAAAACAATAAAAAAAATATTCTGAATCCCAGAAGCCAGAACAGCAAGAGGGATCGCTGCACAGTGAAAGCAGTGATCCCTCTTGCTGTTCTGGCTTCTGGGATAGCTGCGCAGCCTGCATTCGCTCCATAAGACGCACATACATTTCCCCTTACTTTTTAGGAGGAAAAAAGTGAGTCTTATAGAGCAAAAAATACAGTATATATCTTATGTATTTATTTCAGTTGTGACTAATACATTTTTATTAAATTCTTGGTATCTTACTTTATTCAATTATAGTCTATGGACTAACGGAATAAACATTATTCATTCAATCAATAAATCTTTTAATTTTGCAGTATCCAATAAATCTTTAAAACAATATAGAATTCTAAGGCTTCATTTCCAAGTCCCTTTTGAAACACCTTTCATGAGAGAAGGAATGCAGACACAGATCTCATTTGTGCATATTGCTAAGGGAAACCATGATTTGGTGCAAATATTCAGACAGGCCACAGCAGCTTAGCATGTCCTTCGAACCCATTTCTCTCTCACACGAACCACAAGCTGAAAAAACAAAGGACAAACCTTGGTGGCAGCTCATGGCTTATCTGAAAGAGCTAAACCACACACCCAGATTCAGACAACATGCTAAACGAAACCATAGAGTTACCTAAGCTGTGTTTTGGAAGTGAGAATGGAATGTGTTAGGGAAGTGAGAGCTGGACCATCAAGAAGGCTGATCGCCAAAGAATTGATACTTTTGAATTATGGTGCTGGAGGAGACTCTTGAGAGTCCCATGGACTGCAAGGACTGCAAGAAGATCAAACGCATCCATTCTTAAGGAAATTAGCCCTGAGTGCTCACTGGAAGGACAGATCGTGAAGTTGAGGCTGCAATACTTTGGCCAGCTCATGAGAAGAGAAGACTCCCTGGAAAAGACCCTGATGTTGGGAAAGATGGAGGGCACAAGGAGAAGGGGACGACAGAGGACGAGAAGGTTGGACAGTGTTCTCGAAGCCAGCATGAGTTTGATCAAACTGCGGGAGGCAGTGGAAGACAGGAGGGCCTGGCGTGCTCTGGTCCATGGGGTCACGAAGAGGCGGACACAACTAAATGACTAAACAACAACACAGCTGTGTTTTGTCTGCCAGAGAACCATGCTTCGTAGAGCTGCTGCACTAACTTGAGAAGTCACCTTAGAAGATGCCCAACATTTCACGGGGCTCCATATTAGTAGGAAAAATTAACAGTGGTATGCAACCCATTGCTGTGCAATCATCACATGTACAGCAACTCCAGAGCAAGGAAATATGTGCCCAGGAACTGGGCAGCTAGGCTTGATCCTGCCACCCTATCATATATAGCAGGTGTGCTGAACCTGTAGTTCTCCAGCTCTCATTAGCCACAGCCAAGATAGCCAATAATCAGGAATGATGGGAGTTGCATTCCATTAACAACTGGAAGGCAACAGTTTGGCCATGCCTGACAGATAGCCTGACCAGATCACTGCCTTTGACTAGAAGGCAAGAAGCGATGAAAAAGTGCTGGTTTCTACCATACAGACCTGCTTTTCTGTTGTCAACTGAGGTAACGTTCTATAGGGGGAATGTCTGGTGTTCGAAGAGGTCGGCTGATAGCTGGAAAGAGAAGGGAAATTATCTCAGCCTTATTGATAGCAAAAACTATTCCAACAGCAAGATGCACAGCCAAGTCTTCAAAAATTACCGTATTTTTTGCTCTATAAGACTCATTTTCCCCTCCTAAAAAGTAAGAGGAAATGTGTGCACGTCTTATGGAGCGAATGAAGGCTGCGCAGCTATCCCAGAAGCCAGAACAGCAAGAGGGATTGCTGCTTTCACTGCGCAGCGATCCCTCTTGCTGTTCTGGCTTCTGAGATTCAAAATATTTTTTTTCTTGTTTTCTTCCTCCAAGAACTAGGTGTGTCTTGTGGTCTGGTGCGTCTTACAGAGTGAAAAATACGGTGCTTTTGCAGAATGCAAAGTCACAAATGTTAATGATTTCAAAGTGCAGCTTCTATTTACTTTCAGGCCAATCTCTAAGGCAGTGGAGTTCAGCTCTCTGAAAACTGAGGCACTCCTGCAGTATATCACCATATCCCGCGAAACCTAACCACTTTTCCCTGTCTGCCACCAACCTGCCATATTTTTTTCTTCACCGCTTTGCTCTAATAGTAAGGTTAATCCTTACATTCTAGAAAACAATTGCAATACCTTTCCCCTGCCACACAAACCTGAACAAAACAAAAAATGACACATGCCCTTATTTTGTCATATCAAACAGAGGACTCAATTTGAACAATCAGCACAGAAAGGTTTAAAGTGGGAGGTGGCAACCTTAAATCGTGGTCACATTTGAAAACCAGAGAAACCGCCGTGGGTACCACACACAACATAACCTCCTACCCTGATGTAACAGAAAACTCCATTCAAGCTCAACTTTAGAGGGGGGCAGAAATTCTGTGGCTGCCAATAAAGGCCTCTGCGGATATGTGTGCGCCCATGAGTGTTATGCTGGTACCCGCTAGTTTAGGGTCATGAGACTGCACAAGGCCGCACTAGCGTTTGTCCTTTTTCTACACCAGTACCAACAATAGAGGGACACGGGTAGCACTGTGGGTTAACCCACAGAGCCTAGGACTTGCCGATCAGAAGGTCGGCGGTTCGAATCCCCATAACGGGGTGAACTCCCGTTGCTCGGTCCCTGCTCCTGCCAACCTAGCAGTTCGAAAGCACACCAAAGTGCAAGTAGATAAATAGGTCCCGCTCCGGTGGGAAGGTAAACGGCGTTTCCGTGCACTGCTCTGGTTCGCCAGAAGTGGCTTAGTCATGCTGGCCACATGACCCAGAAGCTGTACGCCGGCTCCCTCGGTTAGTAAAGTGAGATGAGCGCCGGAACCCCAGAGTCGGCCACGACTGGACCTAATGGTCAGGGGTCCCTTTACCTTTACCTTACCAACAATAGAGTTCCATTTTGTTTTTGTTATTTAAAATCACTTTTATTAATTTTCCAATAAAAACATCCAATTAAGATATCCAATCATAATATTCCAATTAAAATAGAATAAAAAACTAAAATAAAATAAATATTTTTATTTATTATAATAGAGTTCCATTTTGAAGCTCCCAGGTGAAAGCTGGGAGGGTCCATTCCTTTCTGTGTGAGACAAGGGTTAAGATCTACCTTTGAGAGAGAACTTTGTATTTTCTTTCTTTCTTTCTCTTTCTTTCTTTCTATTTTCATTTAGATAAGTTTTTTTATTGTATTATGAAAAAGCTTCCATTTTTTAAATGAAAAAACCAAAACAAAACAAAACAAAACAATGTTCCATTTCAACAGGTGAGGTTTCAAAATGATCCAGACCTAAAGTTTGGCAGCCTGAAAGCACTTACACAAATAAGCATTGTTAACTTCAGTTCTTAGGCAGGCCATGGTTACCTTAAAGGAGACTTCCTTAAGTTCAGTTCCTCATTAGGCTGCAGCAGAAGCTTCTGTCCTGACTCCTTTCTTGCTTTACAGAGCCAGTCTTTACCCTGAAACAGACGAAACAAACTATGGCTCAATATGGTGCTGCCAAAACAATCCATCAACAGAGCACCTTCTTTAGTTGCAAACTTACCGTCTGCGTCAGCTTGCACTTGGTTGTAAATTTGCGTTGGCCAGAAACCTCTATAAGCAAGCCCTCTAAGATCAGTTGCCGGCCTAGAGACTTCCACCAGTTCTCTGGCCAGTCCTTCCCACTTCCGAAGAGAGGATGACTTCGGTATTGTTCTGGGAGGCGTTCAGAATACTGAAATTAAAAAAGGAAGAAGCCAGAAATGCAATTAAAATCTGAAGAACCGTTTCAGATGTCCCCTGGACTTCCCATTCCTGCAGAGGACCACTACTTCAGAAGTACTGTATTTTTTGCTCTATAAGACTCACTTTCCCCCTCCTATAAAGTAAGGGGAAATGTGTGTGCGTCTTATGGAGCGAATACAGGCTGTGCAGCTACCCCAGAAGCCAGAACAGCAAGAGGGATCGCTGATTTCACTGCGCAGCAATCCCTCTTGTTGTTCTGGCTTCTGAGATTCAGAATAATTTTTTTCTTGTTTTCCTCCTCCAAAAACTAGTTGTGTCTTGTGGGCTGGTGCGTCTTATAGAGCAAAAAATATGGTGCCTTCACATCGTTCTCAAGTAGAAGATGCTCACATAAATGGCTGGGCGATATCTGGTTTTCAACACTGAGCTATGTCACCAGATAAACGTAGTGATATACCAATATATGGCAATGTCCGAAATAAGGATAGAGCATTGGATGGCTTCATGGTTTTTCCTTATCGTGATTTTTGCCTCCTACTCTTGTGATTTGCTGCCCCTGCAGGAGGCAGAAGAAAGCTGAGCCAGCAGAGTTAACAAGAGAAGCGTTGGCTTGCTTCACGGTTTTCCCTGCATTGTGTTTTTTGCATAATGTGTGCGTGCACACACCTTGATTTGCAATATATTGCCAGGTCAAAAATTACGAAACCAACATCACGATATGGACTCCAAATGGGTTTTGGACAATATATTGATATACTTCCCAGCTCTGCTTATGTAAAGACAGCTCTTTTCAGCATGGCTGCATTGTGCAGGAGGAAACCATTCTACTGGGATTGTACTGGGGTGGGAAAAACACATAACACCTTATCAGACTGTATGTGACTGCAAGCTTATTTCCATCCACACGTATCATTTTTTTATTTAAAAACAGGTGATTCACTATAGGATTACTATGTCCACTTCCAGACTGTTGCTGTCTTGTGGGTGGGGTTCAATCACATGCCAACAAATTCAGATTGTGCAATTTAAGTGGATATAATCTTCTTGTTGAACAGAGTAACTTTTGAAAAATGAACTTTTTGCAGTAAGGGAAGGAATAAGAAAATGCACTGGAAAGTGCAGGATAACCATTACTTAACACCTTGTTGTATAACCTCCCTGTAAACATATCAGAATCAATGATCAATAAGCAACGGATGCTGCATAGCTTCCCGTTGTGCAAATGAATCAGGATGAATGTTCAACAAATACAAGTATATACCGTATTTTTTGCTCTATAAGACTCACTTTTTCCCTCCTAAAAAGTAAGGGGAAATGTGTGTGCGTCTTATGGAGCAAATGCAGGCTGCACAGCTATCCCAGAAGCCAGAACAGCAAGAGGGATTGCTGCTTTCACTGTGCAGCGATCCCTCTTGCTGGTCTGACATCTGAGATTCAGAATATTATTTTTCTTGTTTTCCTCCTCCAAAAACTAGGTGCGTCTTGTGGTCTCGTGCGTCTTATAGAGCGAAAAATACGGTAGGTTTCTTCTGAAAAACCTAAGTCACACTTTTCAGTAAGGCACTTTCGCTGGAGATTATCTCATGGTGTCTGGGAGGCTGGTACAAATGCAAAACCGGCATGAGATTAGACATGCTTCCCCACACCTCCTCACTTTTGGAGCATGAAATCTCACCCACACTGCAAACCTAATTATAGGAATACAGTGTTGTTGCATTGACATTGGTGCTCAGTGCCGCTTAACACAGGGTCTGAGACCCTTATTTTCAGCCTTGGTTAGGAGATAGCAGCAGGGATTATTTGTAAGTGCCAGCTCAAGTCTGTCGTGTTTGTTTAGGCGTCTAGTGGTTTTTAGTTGCTGTTTTTTTCTATTAAGCTGTTCCCCGTGACCTTATTTCATATTTTAATCTTTACCATGTTTTAAACTAACTTTTTTGTGAGACCCTGAAAGGGTCAACCACAGATCCCTTAAATAAACAATCAATCTTGAGATTAAAATGCAAGAAAAAAATATTGCTGAAGTCTAACAAGCATCAAAATAACATCAGCCGCTATATTTTAAAGTTCCACACTTTTCTTTGTTTTAACAGTGGTAGTATAAGATTTCATTCAAGGCAACTTCTTAATTTGAAGATTCCCAGGAGGACTTGTTCACCACGGAAGACTGACTCAAATTTCAAACAACAGGTGAAATCTGATCTCTCTTGTGACCCACCTGAAACCTGTCTAGGAGCACACCTGTGCATATTGTTACCAAAAGAGTCTACTAGGCTGAACAAAACTGAGGATAACACAACTCTTCATAAACTATGGGTGAATGTTGTATAAGGTAAACAATGAATATTCATAGGGCGTGATTGGTAAAAGGTATTTCCAACCGTAAACACTTTTAAACCCAAAAAGCTGCTGAGTTAAGCTTTACAACCAGAACAAAACTTGATTAGAATTAACATTCAGCTTTCACAACAAGTTCTGAAAATAAGCAAGAACAATTAGAGAACACAGACACCTGTCGCAAGAAGTCAATAAAAGAAGCCCCTTAGTGCAAGTGATGGGAAATTTTCTGATGCATTCTAAACTCAAGTGTACAAATGTTAACTGCATATAATCTTTTGAGGGCCCCTCCTAAGGCATTTTCTGGTTTACTGCTGAACTTTCTGCAGTCCACAGAAAACTAAAACAGCAGCGTACAGTCTGGTCTTCCAGATTGAGTAGGTGGCAGAAGTAGAGACAGTTAAGCACTGGAAACTGCAAGGGGCGAGAAGGTTGCTGTGCGTGGGTTCTGCTTCCAAGTTTCCCAGAGGCATCTCGTTGGCCACTGGAAGAACAAGATGCTGGACTATATGGACCACTGGCCTGATCCAGCAGGCTTTTCTTATGCTCTTAACTCTCGTGTCAAGATAAAGCCAACTGGAAGCACAACTCCCCCCACCCCGGCCACATAAAATGTACCTAGGATCCAAGGCACCCTTGCAGTCGTTTGGTGTCCAAACCCCCACTCTCAGCAATGAAATGCTTTTTAGAAAAAACACACAGTTAAAATCCAGTGCTCTTGAACTGGTGTAACCAAGTAAAAACAGAATTTATAATACAAGTAAAATGCTAATGTTTTCCTATTTCGAAAAACTGTGGGGATAGAATGGACCCCATACAGTAGGGATGTCCAACCAGTCGACCGTGATTGACAGGTCGACCCCCGGGTGATAGCCGTCAGTTGTGGGCTCATTTTTGTCCACGGTGGAAAAATAACTGTAGCCCCCTCGCTCTGTCCTTCATTCACGCAGGATAGGTAAAAAAGAAGACGGAGTTATCGCTGCTCGTTTGATTTGTTGCTAGTGATTTATGACCTGCCCCCCCCCAAAAAAAAACAGCTTAGGACTACCCCCCTAAAAAAAGCTCAACAACTCTGAACTCTCCCCCCCCCCCAAAAAAAAATGGGTAGACCACTGCCAATTTTTTATTCTGGGAGTAGATCGCAGTCTCTTGGGAGTTTGACATCCCTGCCATATAGTTTAGGCAACTAACAGTTTTACTTTCTCATCCACTTCAATACAGTGGTACCTCTGGATACGAACGGGATTCGTTCCGGAGCCCCGTTCACATCCAGAAGCAAACGTATTTAGCGACGGCACGTATGCGCGCGTCGCTTTTCGCCGCTTCTGGCATGCGCGTGATGTCATTTTGAGCGTCTGCGCATGCGGCGAAACCCAGAAGTAATTACTTCCGGGTTGCTGCGGAGTGCAACTTGAACACGCTCAACATGAAGCATATTCAACCCGAGGTATGACTGTAGCAGTATTTCGAAACCCTGATAGATTGGTAAGTCAAACGAGCAGACTCTAAAAAGTGTTGAGAAGTGCTGAATAACAGTTTAACAGACTTTTTCAAACAGCTCCTGGGACCTAGAGTAACTACATTATCCCTCCTATGGTAGAATCATAAAATCATAGAATCATAGAGTTGGAATAGACCACAAGGGCCATCGAGTCCAACCCCCTGCCAAGCAGGAAACACCATCAGAGCACTCCTGACATATGGTTGTCAAGCCTCTGCTTAAAGACCTCCAAAGAAGGAGACTCCACCACACTCCTTGGCAGCAAATTCCACTGTCGAACAGCTCTTACTGGTAATATTTCCCCTAAAACATACCAAACCTGCCTATATTGACATGTTATTATTGGTTTGGGGTTTTTTTGCCTGCAGGGTGTATTTCCCCCCACAGAAGGGATTTAACATCCTGAACTGCAGCCAGAACTAGTTCAGTCCAGGAAAAGCTTTACCACTTCATTCTGCTGCTAAAGAAACTGGCCCTTATTATATTGAAGTTACAGGTGGTCAAGCTGAGGCAGAAAGAGTGGCTTGCTTTTAGGCACCTACAGCTGAGATTTGAACCAGGGAATTCTTGGCCCGCAGCTCACGCTCTAACCACTGCACAAAAGCAGCTCTCCTACATGACACATGGTCCCCAGCAAAGCACACATAAGCTTCACAAATGCATCACCGTTAAAGCGAGAAATTACCGAATTTTTCTGTCTATAAGATGCCCCCTATTTTTGGGGACTCCGATTTAAAAAAATGGGGGAAGATCTATCCCTGTATAAGATGCCCCCAAATTTTGGACATTGTTTTTTAGGGGAAAAACCCTAGTCTTATACATGGAAAAATATGGTAAGTCTTTCCTCCCAAAGTGCTGCACATCAGCCAGTTAAGATTCAGACCTTTCTTCCTACACATTTCTATCAAGGAATGTGTTTCTAACAGATTTGTTTTTAACTCCTGTTGCTTTAAAAGATTTAAAAACAAAAGGTTTGAAGCGATATCTGGATGTAATAAGCAAACAATTAGAAGTCTACACACTGTCTCTTAAAAAAAACAAAACATAGCCTTTCAGTTTCTGTACAAAAGAACAGAGCTTCCTTTTCTTCAAGTTTGGGACGGTCTTCAATGAGAACCAGAAGGCACAGGAAAAGCACCTCTCCCTCCTTCCCTCCTACACACACAGACAGCCAAGAGGATTAAAGAGCTGTTAACAAACCACCCCATAAGCTGTAACACTTACAGATCCTCTGAGAAACAGGACTGGGACACCCATGCCAAACCTCTCGTTTAAGGCACATACTGCAGACATCAACTGGTATGCTTGCCGGCCAAAATCCTGCAAACTCTCTTCTGTATTGACCACAGGAGTACGTTGAATGTTCCTAAAAGCACAGGAACAAAAGTAAGGTTTGTGTAATATGTATAAAACAACAACAGAGGTCAAAAAGTGTGTGCGTGTGTGTGCCATGAGAGCACACAGAGAGAGCAAATTCTGGTGGGAAACCTGTGGCCTTTCAGATGTTACTGGTCTGCAACACCCATCAGTACAGCCAGGACAGCCAATGGTGAGGCATGATGGGAACTGTAGTCCAGCAATATCGGGGCAGTCACCAGTTAACCACCCTTGCCAGTGTGGTATAGTGGTTAAGGGCAGTAGACTCGTAATCTGGGGAACCAGGTTCGTGTCTCTGCTCCTCCAGATGCAGCTGCTGGGTGACCTTGGGCTAGTCACACTTCTCTGAAGTCTCTCAGCCCCACTCACCTCACAGAGTGTTGTGTGGGAGGAAGGGAAAGGAGATTGTGAGCCGCTTTGAGACTCCTTAAGGGGAGTGAAAGGCGGGATATCAAGTCCAAACACAACTTCCTCTTCTTGCTCTAAGCCAGGCTTCCTCAAACTTGGCCCTCCAGATGTTTTTGGTCTACAACTCCCATCATCCCTAGTTAACAGGACCAGTGGTCAGGGATGATGGGAATTATAGTCTCAAAACATCTGGAGGGCCAAGTTTGAGGAAGCCTGCTCTAGGTTTCTCAAACTTGGGTGCCCAGCTGTTGCTGGACTACAACTCCCATCATCCCTGACTGCTGGTTTGCCCTCGCTTCCCCCAATCTCCCATGTCTCTGCTAACTGGCACGCAACAAAATGGATGTAGCACCTCTGTACATAAAGCTGTGTTCCTGGAATGTAAGCCCCCCCCCCCATCATAATGCCGATCGCCTGATAGGAATGATCAGCGTCACATCCCGCATGCCACGAGTGCTCAGGTCTGTGGCTCAGGTGTGAACCAACAGGGTTCGAAAAGAGGAATTGCTACAGCAATGGAGATGTGAGCAGAGGCGTTGTCATCCTCGCTCCAAAAGGAACTTCCATCCCTTCTCCACAACTCGCCTTAGACCACACGGTCAGGCAAACTTCAGATTCTGCTGTAGAACAGGGGTGGGTGGGCATAAAGTCCATAGATTTCTAGGGACGGGGAAAGTTACAGATGGGTAGCCGTGTTGGTCTGCCATAGTCAAAACAAAAAAATTCCTTCCAGTAGCACCTTAAAGACCAACTAAGTTAGTTCTTCAGAAGTGTGCATGCACACGAAAGCTCATACAAGAACTAACTTAGTTGGTCTTTAAGGTGCTACTGGAAGGAATTTTTTTGTTTTGACTAGGGACGGGGAAAGTACTTGCCAAAACGGGGCATGCAAGAATACAGTCAGGCAATCTGTTGCCATGATGCGAATCCTTAGAGCATTTGCATTGTGTCTTAAACTATAATATTCCTACCGTTCAAGCTACATGACCGAGCAAATAAAGCAAAACAAAGAGGTTCAGCTCTCTGTGTAGCTTCTCCACCACTACAGTGGTACCTCAGGTTACATATGCTTCAGGTTACATACGCTTCAGGTTACAGACTCTGCTAACCCAGAAATAGTACCTCAGGTTAAGAACTTTGCTTCAGGATGAGAACAGAAATCGGGCTCTGGTGGCGCAGCGGCAGCAGGAGGCCCCATTAGCTAAAGTGGTGCTTCAGGTTAAGAACAGTTTCAGGTTAAGTACGGACCTCCGGAACGAATTAAGTACTTAGCCCGAGGTACCACTGTATACAATTTTATTTATACAGTCATAGCTCGGGTTGTGAACGCTGCGGGTTGCGTGTTTTCGGGTTATGGACCGCGCCTAACTGTACTGGAACGGGTTACTTCCAGGTTTCAGCGCTCGCGCATAAACGCTAAATCGCACTTTGTGCATGCGCAGAAGCACGTCACGTGCGTGCGCAGATGTGACGCTGTGGGTTGCGAACGTGCCTCCTGCACGGATCACGTTCGCAACCCGAGGTTCCACTGTAAATACGGATGGCTGGGGAGGGTGGGGAAAGAACAGCAATTAAAACACAGGCATGAAGCAAGGCAGGGGAGCCAACCTTTATTGCACATCAGCCATAAATCAAGTCTGAAGTATGAGCTAGTGATGCTTGGGTGTGCACAAGAGTACAGTACACAGCTCCTTCTCCTTAGATCCCTGGCTGCAGTTGTGCCTGTAGTCTAAGGCCATGCTGCAGGAGGCTGGGGTGTGGGGGGACGGACAAGCAGGAGTATAAGCCTGTCTTTGTGTCATATTACCAGGCCTGCAAGACCACCTGACTAGTGTCCAGATGTGGCCTTTGCCAGTGCAGGCTGGTCAACCATGAACTATGGAAGAGGCCCTGGTTAGGTCAAGGAATTTAGGATATAAGATTTACCATATTTTTTGTTCTATAAGACGCACCAGACCACAAGACACACCTAGTTTTTGGAGGAGGAAAACAAGAAAAAAAATATTCTGAATCCCAGAAGCCAGAACAGCAAGAGGGATCACTGCACAGCGAAAGCAGCGATCCCTCTTGCTGTTCTGGCTTCTGGGATAGCTGCGCAGCCTGCATTCGCTCCATAAGACGCACACACATTTCCCCTTACTTTTTAGGAGGGAAAAGGTGAGTCTTAGAGAGCAAAAAATACGGTAATATTTGCCTTCACGACTTGAGCTCAGTGCCCACAGTCGTTCTCTGACATAAATTCAAAGAAGAACTTTTCATTTTTATTACTTGGCTTTTTAAGGGTGGATTTTAAATTTGAAACTAAAGCCATAATCCTGCGAGTTAGCTTTTGACTGGGAATTGCAGGATGGCATCTTGTACCGTTTACCCTAAAAGTAACAACATTTGAAGAAAACTTCATTAACAGAGAGCCATTAGAGACTTATTGCTGCTTGTCATTTAAGCTGTGGGAAGACAGTTCCAAACCTTTAATCTTTTGGGAGGAACATTTACCTGGATCTGCAATTATCGCAACATTTTTCTGTTCCCATGATACCCGATGAGGCCTTTCGGAGTTGTTTGTCTTCGAAATGTGACAAAATGATTCTACCCAAGAGAACATTGGGAATTAAATAAAAGAACAAGAATTTACATGTTAAATTCATTGAAGAAAACAATGAGCAGAAATCACCATCATTAATTGGTTCTCCTGGGAGCTAATTTATCTTGCTTGAATCATCCCGAGACAGGCATCTATATTTTTTTCAAAGTATGAGCTTCAAGGTGCAAATACAAAAATGTACCAGAATGCAAGCGGCACTTTTCAAAACTTTGAAAGATTTTCATTGAGCTGTGTTGACAGCTCCTGATTGTTACTTGCTAAAATATAAAGTATAACACGTACTTTCTCCTGCAGCTATTCAAGCTGAGGTATTTCTCAATCTTTGCCATCATCTTCAGTTTGTACAGGCGAAATTTATCATTACGTATCTCATTGAGTAGGTGTCTTAAAAAGAAAGTGGGGGAGAGAAGAAGAAAATTAGAGATGAAACGTTCATTATCTCCCTGTCACCTTCCAAGAAAATATAAAATTTGCACAAACATCCTACACACATACTTTTCATGCAATATAAATCGGTCATAGCTATAAACGGAGCAAGAAATGAAGAGCGAGGAAACGCACACTGAAATTTCATATTGTCATCGTCCATATATTGCCATGTTGTCATGATTTCTCTAGTTATATGCAGATACAGTGGTACCTCGGGTTACATACGCTTCAGGTTCCATACGCTTCATGTTACGGACTCTGCTCACCCAGAAATAGTGCTTCAGGTTAAGAACTTTGCTTCAGGATGAGAACAGAAATCGGGCTCCGGCGGCGCAGCAGCAGCAGGAGGCCCCATTAGCTAAAGTGGTGCTTCTGGTTAAGAACAGTTTCAGGTTAAGTATGGACCTCCAGAACGAATTAAGTACTTAACCTGATGTACCACTGTATTCTGTCTATATAAAACAGACTGACACCATAGACAGAAACTGCAGTCTGACTGGGCAAAGTAACATTAAAAACAATGATATCACAATTTTATAACACATCTCAAGCATATAAAGTGTTTCACATACTCTGGGTGGGATTCAACTATCTGTTGTGTGTGTGTGGAATTAGGCCCACTTGCCCAACAGGACTCCCCTCTCTCTCCTCCTCCCACGCACTCCCTAAATATGCTCTGGGGGTTGGGGGGGTGAATCCCAGAACAGGTTTAGGGGACACGTGAGGGATGAATGGGGGGGGGGGTGTCCGCAGACCTCATTCCTCGTGTGCATATCCCACTTAATGCTACACTGAGTTCCACCGACTACCTCAATGGTCATGTTCAGACATCACACTAAACCAGAGTTTAGAGTAACAAGAATAAGATGCAGTGAGCCTTGGGCTCTTGCATACTCCATGTTCTTCGGTGCCCATCAGAAGGAGTTCAGAAGCTTTTGCTTGAAAGTTAGTTAGCACAGGTCTAAACCACTGAGCCTCTTGGGCTTGCCGATCAGAAGGTCGGTGGTTCGAATCCCTGCGACAGGGTGAGCTCCCATTGCTTGGTCCCAGCTCCTGCCAACCTAGCAGTTCGAAAGCACGTCAAAGTGCAAGTAGATAAATAGGTACCGCTCTAGCGGGAAGGTAAACGGCATTTCTGTGCGCTGCTCTGGTTTCGCCAGAAGCGGCTTAGTCATGCTGGCCACATGACCTGGAAGCTGTCTGCGGACAAACGCCGGCTCCCTCAGCCTATAAAGTGAGATGAGCACCACAACCCCAGTCGTCTGCGACTGGACTCAACTGTCAGGGATCCTTTACCTTTTTTTGTTTGTTTGTTATATTTATATATCGTTTCACACTCTCAGAAGCATCCCAAAAAGATTTACAATAGAAGATTGTTTGGACCAACAGTAGCTTTTTGTGTTGCCCAAACCCAACAAACTGTGGTTGATCTTAACTATGGTTTGTTTGAAAAAGGTTACATTCAAACACTGGGTTATGAAACTGGCTTGTTAAGACAAACCATGGGTAAACATTGTTGTTTAGTCGTTTAGTTGTGTCCGGCTCTTTGTGACCCCATGGACCAGAGCACGCCAGGCACTCCTGTCTTCCACTGCCTCCCGCAGTTTGGTCAGACTCATGTTTGTAGCTTCGAGAACACTGTCCAACCATCTCATCCTCTGTCGTCCCCTTCTCCTTGTGCCCTCCATCTTTCCCAACATCAGGGTCTTTTCCAGGGAGTCTTCTCTTCTCATGAGGTGGCCAAAGTATTGGAGTCTCAGCTTCAGGATCTATCCTTCCAGTGAGCACTCAGGGCTGATTTCCTTCAGAATGGAGAGGTTTGATCTTCTTGCAGTCCATGGGACTCTCAAGAGTCTCCTCCAGCAAACGTTAATAACATTTTAAACAATAACAGTTTAAGACTGGGCTGGCAAGTTAAAATGTGGTTCTCTGAAATCAGAAGCAAAAGCTTCCAAACTCCTCCTTGTAAGTACATGAGGAGAGAGGAAAGCATGGTAGGCCAGTAGTATTGGTTACCTGTTGAAACTCATGTCACCTGGCGTCCATAATACATAGCAAGAGGCAGGGAGCCCATCACGACCAGCCCTTCCAATTTCCTGATAATACGATTCCATTTCCTTTGGCGCTCCATAATGAATAATTGTCCGGATGTCTGCTTTATTGATGCCCATTCCAAAAGCTACAGTCGCTACTATACACTGAAAAACAACCACCATATCAGTTTTTAACTCCACTTTAATATTGATGCATGGAAAAAATTTGATGTGCTTACAACAGTTTAATGTGTCCAGCTACATAAAGTATATACTATGGCTATGTCTCCAGTTGCAAAGCACTCATTAAAGGCAGTGAAATCAAAGTACAGTAGTACCTCGGGTTATATACGCTTCAGGTCACATGCGCTTCAGGTTACACACTCCGCTAACCCAGAAATAGTGCTTCAGGTTAAGAACTTTGCTTCAGGATGAGAACAGAAATCGGGCTCTGGCGGTGCGGCAGCAGCAGGAGGCCCCATTAGCTAAAGTGGTGCTTCAGGTTAACAACAGTTTCAGGTTAAGAAGGGACCTCCGGAACGAATTAAGTACTTAACCTGAGGTACCACTGTAGCCAAACTGGAGCTATATTGGGCACAGCCCAGTAAAAGGTACTACCTGAAAATCCAGTTTAAAGCAATAGAACAAGCCATGCAGCCAAATCCTATGAACATATAGTCAGAGGCAGGGGCTTACGAAGTGGGGGGGGGGGCGCCACTCTGGGGGGTGTGTGTGTGACAAGATGGCCCCTGCCTCCCCCCAGCTGTAGAGCAGTTGAGGGTGCACGCAGTCAGTATGGGTACCGCTCGCACAGCAACCGTACAACTCGCGTGAGTGGCACCCATACTGAGGAAGGCCATCTTGTCAACCCCCCCCCCCCCGAGTGGCACCCAGGGCAGCCTACGTATGGATGTCGCGTGTGCATCACCGGGCTGGGCGTCCCGCCCCAGGTTCCTCTGCCACTGGTCAGAGGTATTGCTGAATTCAATTGGATTCACTCCCAGGTTAAGTGTGCACGGAATCACAACCTTAGTTGCAACCAGTTTAAATTTTATTGATGTCACTGGGACACAGTCAGAGCTAACTTATGCTGGATTGTGGCTGCTGAGCTTGGAAGGAAAGTGGGAGGTGGGACCTTGGGACATATTTAGCGACTATGATGCTTCCTCCTAATTTCCCCCTGTATATCCCACAAAATACAACCACATAGCATCTTATGACAAGCAAACAGCATTTCCTTCATACCTGAATTTCATCTCTCATGAATTTGTGGTGGATGTCTCTCCTTGCTGCGATTCCCATGCCAGCATGGTATGTTCCACAAACAATGTTTAATTTTGTCAGCTCTGCAGCTACCTGTTCAGTTGTCTTCCTTGATGGGCAGTAAACAATAGCGGGGCCTTCAAACTCATAACTAAATCTAAGAATTTAAAGAAGAAGAAAGCATCTGCATGTGACATAGATCATTAGGATATCCAAGGAACGAACAAAGAAAATACAGTGGTGCCTCGCAAGACGAAAAGAATCCGTTCCGCGAGTCTCTTCGTCTTGCGGTTTTTTTGTCTTGCGAAGCAAGCCCATTAGCGGCTTAGCGCTATTAGCGGCTTAGCGGGCTTAGCGGATCAGCTGATAAGCAGCTTAGTGGCTTAGCGGATCAGCTGATAAGCGGCTTAGCGGATCAGCTGTTAAGCGGCTTAGCGGATCAGCTGATAAGCGGCTTAGCGGCTTGGGAAAAGGGGGGGGGGGAACCCTGCAGGAACTCGCAAGACATTTTCGTCTTGCGAAGCAAGCCCATAGGAAATTCGTTTTGCGAAGCACCTCCAAAACGGAAAAACCTTTCGTCTAGCAGGTTTTCCGTCTTGCAAGGCATTCGTCTTGCGGGGCACCACTGTACGTTAGCCTTGTGACAAATCTTTCTTGTAGATTTTCTCCTCGAATACTGGCTCTATTAATCTCATAATAAACTTGGGGGGGAAATACTGATCTACTGTTGCGGACTATCAACACATTTCAGAAGTTGGGGGAAAGTGTTATTGGAGTAGAAGAGCCTTTATTAAAAAAAAAAAAATTAAATAAATATTTATAAACGTTTCTTTCCAGCAGTAACCTTGGAACACAAAATTTGCGGGCGAAGGAGGGACAAAACACACTAACTTGTCTTTTTTAACAAGGAACTGCTGTATGTCCACGATGATATTTCCAGTTTTCCTTACTACTTCTAAGTATAAATTAGGCCGGTCAAAGCTGGTACATGTGACCTGGGGAGTCTTAAGGTTCAGACAGTTTATGATGTCCTCTCTGACAGAAGGGCTTGCTGTTGCCGTTAATGCAACAATGGGAACCTGAAAAGAAAAAAGAAGCAGAAATCTGGGAAATGTAAAGGTGATGGATAAAAAGAAATCAAAGCATTAAACTCTTTTTATATCATAATCCAAAATTTAAGGAATAAAGAATAAGCGGGGACTCTGATTTAATTTACTCTAATTGGTGTGGAAAGTGTAAATATATGCATGAATAAAGCACATTGTTTTCAGTAGGGTCAGATTAAGTTTCCCAGAAGAATTCTAGGAGGAGTCTAGGAAATATCCATCATCACCTTCTCCTTCAATGTCAACATTTGCAGTTACAGTGAACATTCACACAGGTTATCATGATCCATATTCTGGCCTTCCTCCCACCACTTCCCTTCCTCCCCCGAAAGGTTGTGAGGCAACCTTTAAGAGTCCATGTGCATGTCATGCTCTCCAGACTGGGAGTGAGCTGCAGGATCATACACTCCCCTTTCCGCAGACCATTAATTTTTTCTTATAGCCCCAAAGCTCAATAGCACAATTCAGCCATCTTGCCAAACCAGGGTTAATTATGATTTAGTCTGTTGTCTGTTTTGGCAAACCATGGTTTGCGGGCAGCCAGCACACCAGAATCAGAAGCCAAGGTTGGAAACCAGTTTGCATGTGCCTACTACAGTACAGCAAGGGACGCGGGTGGCGCTGTGGGTAAAAGCCTCAGCGCCTAGGGCTTGCCGATCGAAAGGTCGGCGGTTCGAATCCCCGTGGCGGGATGCGCTCCCGCTGCTCGGTCCCAGCGCCTGCCAACCTAGCAATTCGAAAGCACCCCCAGGTGCAAGTAGATAAATAGGGACCGCTTACTGGCGGGAAGGTAAACGGCGTTTCCGTGTGCTGCGCTGGCTCGCCAGATGCAGCTTGTCACGCTGGCCACGTGACCCGGAAGTGTCTTCGGACAGCGCTGGCCCCCAGCCTCTTGAGTGAGATGGGCGCACAACCCCAGAGTCTGTCAAGACTGGCCCGTACGGGCAGGGGTACCTTTACCTTTACCTTTTTACTACAGTACAGCATGATGTACAGATTGGCAAAAGGGGATTGTGGCTGTTACTGCTCTTCCATTTTTATAGTGCTTCGGCCTCTGGGAGTGCCGAGTAGTTGGAAAACAAGAGCAGATAACCACAGCTAATATACCTGGAAGTTCAAACCATCTTTAGCATAATTTATGGTTGGCATGATTCTGAATTGAGCCTATGCTAGTATGCACATTAATGTGTAATCACAGAGGGAAGAGTATGTAGCGCAGGCATAGGCAACCTCGGCCCTCCAGATGTTTTTGGCCTACAACTCCCATGATCCCTAGCTAGCAGGACCAGTGGTCAGTGATGATGGGAATTGTACTCCCAAAACATCTGGAGGGCTGAGGTTGCCTGTGCCTGATGTAGCAAGCTGCCCATCCGAAATGGAAACACAAGGAATGATCAAAAACTATACACAGCGCACAGAGATCAAACATTTGTTTTGTTAAAGTTGATCTATGTTCAAAAAAATTAAATCAGAAAAATTTCTTGCAATGACTATACTGTACCTTCGGAAGATGTTTCTTCAACAACCCCAAAGACCTGAAAGAATTCCTGAAGTCATGTCCCCATTCAGAAATACAGTGAGCTTCATCAACAGCTATCAGGGTGATGCCTAAGATGAGTTAAGACAGGCCCGATCATGTGGTTACAGAGCACTTACGACAGTATAGATTTCAGAGCCAATTGGTATATACGTTTTGCAAATTTAACCACTTATGCAAGTAGTCTACTTTGAATTAGCAGATGTCAGAAGCCAGAGTGACCCAGACCTCTGGGTGTACCTCATCTGAGGAAGAGGCCCAGGATGCTGCAGTAAGCCCTGACACACCTAAAGAACCCATTAAAGCAGCCCAACTAATCCAGTCTTACAGACACCTCATCTGGAGCAAACCTCTATATGCACTGTGGATCAGATTCTTTTCTGGACCTCTACAGTGGTACCTCTGGTTATGAACTTAATTCGTTCCAGAGGTCCATTCTTAACCTGAAACCGTTCTTAACCTGAGGTACCACTTTAGCTAATGGGGCCTCCCGCTGCTGCCACACTGCCGGTGCGTAGTTTCTGTTCTCATCCTGGGGCAAAGTTCTTAACCCAAGGCACTACTTCCAGGTTGAATGAATGAATGAACTTTATTACGGTCACAGACCAGGATTAAGAAAAAGCATATAGATAAAATAGCAGTTGGGATTTTTGACCGATAATTGTTAGGGCAAATGAGGACAAGGAAACAGGCATAAAACATCTGAATAAAATACAAGATTAAACACAGATAATGGATAAATAAAAAACTAATAATTAAAACCGATAAGAGCTAAAAACCAACAAAGACACGCAGTTAAAACAGCTGTAAGAGCATAAAAACTAAAAAACTCGCAGATAAAACAACTATAAGAGGCTGCAGAGTAGAATCCTCTTAAATAGAGGACACTCACAACGTTAAAAACTGCTGTGCAAATATGGTTAAAACAGACAATTAAAACAATATACAACACTAAATTTAGAAAACCATGTGCAACAATAAACTGTCTCAGAATCACCCATGGAATCACCCATGGAACCGTGTTTGGGGCTTTTCATGCCGGACTATTTTGGGTTGGGCGATGGTCTGCGCCTACAGATCTGTAGACAGAATCTGGCGACCATCCAGGTCATCTTCTGATCTTTGCCCAACAGCAAAAGGTCAAATTTTTGCTTTTGCGGGAGGTGGGCGAGCCTCACCAGTAGGGGATCCATGATCTTACTACGTGCCTCTTTATAAAAGGGACATCTAAAGAACCCGCCTTCCTCTGCTTTCTCCCCACTTGAGAGAGTTCAATCCAGACTTCTCAGAGCTCTCCTCCAAGTCCCCAGATGTGTCTCAAACGCATGGGTTAGATTGGAAACGGGGATGATGAGAGTGGAGGCTAGCATCTGCCTAACATCAATTTACAAATGGCTGACACTGAACCTGCTCACCCGAGGGATAGCCCCATTGATCCTCTGTGACCAATTCCAGTCGGGCTGGCAGACTGCAGTCCTGAACACCCTCCGGAAATTGGGTTTTGCCCCTCAAGCCCTTCTAAGTCTGGGTTTGGACCAGGCAAAAGCTACGGTCAGGCAAAGAATATTAGACACCGAGAGACAGCAGGACTGTGCAAGGTGCCCCAACTACTTCCAGGTTAGCGGAGTGTGTAACCCGAAGTGTTTGTGACCCAAGGTACCACTGTATAGCTAAGACAAAGGTGGGCCCCGTGAAAGACAATGAACCAGTAGAGAAGTGCTTGCCCTGCTGCAAGGAGGCTTCCAGATCCGAAGTCTACTCAGAAGAAACCTGCACTTGTAGCCCAGCCGATGTTCAGAAAGGCATGGATCTGGTTGAATTAGTATAATAAAACCTCTGTGTCTGCCTTTAAACTCCTGCCTAGATTTCTGTTTGTCTACAGTAGGGCAACTGGGTTGCTAATGAGCAAACTTGAACCCTGATTAGACGACCCAGTTAACATTTATGCCAGAAATTATTCTAGTAAGCTTTAATGCTGATTGGAACCTCAAATTAACCTGTGGACCTCCAGATGTCATGGAACTCCAACTACTCCCAACAGGTTAGCCACCTCTTTACTAAAGTTTTTTTTTAAAAAGCAGCTGTCACTTGGCAGAAATAAAACCCTACAACCTAATTGCAAACTTATGTTGACATTTTGCAGAAGAGAAAGGGAAAAAGAAAAATGTGCTCTCCACTGAACCTTCCCAATGCTCCCATAAGTCAAGGTCTACAAAAAGTTATCTTATCCTCGCACTCCTACATCCTTTCCCACATTAAGTTTCTTGCAATTCTCAGAAGTACAGAGCACAGACAAGAGGGACTTCAATTAACAGAAACCTTGGCTGACTGGATCAGAGCCAATGTAAACATCGGCGGAGCCCAGGTGGACAACCAAGAACATGCCATAAGTCATTTCTCTGATAAGAGCTTACTCTGTTTATCTGACCCTGAGGCAGATTCCATACAGTAGCTGGCCTTGAAGTTAAGGATGCAAAGCTGCAATTAACCAAGTCTCAACACTAGCTGGAAAGACCAAATATCCTTATCAGCTAAGGCCGTGCTCTCTTCCCAAGGTATTTTGGAGTACTTACAATCAACAACTTGGCCCAAATGAGAAGAAGAAAATTTGACCCTCCTTTTAGAACTTAAAGAAAGGGATTAAGCTTTCATAGTAATGGTTCTCCCAAAGATCTTTGTTTCTGTTCCAGACTTTGCCTATAGACAATCCTTCCTCTTCTCTGTGGCAATGGCAAAAATATTTGGTAGATTTCTGTCACTGGAATAAGAAAGTATGGCTGGGGATGGGGGCGGGTGGCAGCGAGTGTTGTTGTTGTTGAGTCGTTTAGTCGTGTCCGACTCTTCGTGACCCCATGGACCAGAGCACGCCAGGCACTCCTGTCCTCCACTGCCTCCCGCAGTTTAGTTAAACTCATGTTTGTAGCTTCGAGAACACTATCCAACCATCTCGTCCTCTGTCGTCCCCTTCTCCTTGTGCCCTCCATCTTTCCCAACATCAGGGTCTTTTCCAGGGAGTCTTCTCTTCTCATGAGGTGGCCAAAGTATTGGAGTCTCAGCTTCAGGATCTATCCTTCCAGTGAGCACTCAGGGCTGATTTCCTTCAGAATGGATAGGTTTGATCTTCTTGCAGTCCGTGGGACTCTCAAGAGTCTCCTCCAGCACCATAATTCAAAAGCATCAATTCTTCGGCGATCAGCCTTCTTTATGGTCCAGCTCTCACTTCCATACATCACTACTGGGAAAACCATAGCTTTAGCTATATGGACCTTTGTTGGCAAGGTGATGTCTCTGCTATTTAAGATGCTGTCTAGGTTTGTCATTGCTTTTCTCCCAAGAAGCAGGCGTCTTTTAATTTCATGGCTGCTGTCACCATCTGCAGTGATCATGGAGCCCAAGAAAGTAAAATCTCTCACTGCCTCCATTTCTTCCCCTTCTATTTGCCAGGAGGTGATGGGACCAGTGGCCACGATCTTTGTTTTTTTGATGGGTGGCAGCGAGTAACACGCAGTAAATCAAAGGTAGAGAGGTTGGGGATTCCCAGTCTCAGGTCATACTGTGTGGTTTGCTGGCAACACCAGTGCCTTAATTGCTAATAACGCTGAAATGATACACTGAAGAATAGCCTGCAATTTCCTCGATGGCAGGCACTCTATTTTGGTATGCTCTCCCTGGAAAATCCTTTAGAGTTAGGAGCTTTAGAGTTAGGAGCTGCTGGTGCAAACATCTGTTCCCATTCCTTTATACAGTTCTAAATCGTCAAGACTGCATGTGTCTGAAAAGATATGCTCATTTCTAAAGTTGGAAGTGGGTGAGCATTAAAAGACTAAGAGGCTTGTTTCAAAATGGGAAACCACTGTCATGTGAAAAGCTGATCACCTCCTTCCCTGCTGAGAGGGATCTTTGGCTCAATTACAAGGGCAATTGCCGAAAGGGAAAGTGTGGATAGGTCTTTAACAGCCTTTGAAACCTAACACTTCCATTGGTTCAGCCACAGGGAATTAATCTACTGCTCTATGACATGCTATGGGAATTTGGTAGGGTTGAAACAGGTCTGGAAGGGGAATATAGGGGGATTAGTGCACTATGATTCTGAGGCAGCCCCCATTTAAAACCATCTCAGTCTTAGGTTTGTGCAACTGCTTCGAAAATCATTCATGGGTGGAACTTGACATCAATTCAGCTGAACTACAAGAACATGACTATGCCATTGAGGAGAGGCTGTAGTGCTTTATCCACCAGATGTGGTGGCTGTGTCCTTACATTGAAAGCTTTTGGGGCCCAGTATTTGACCACCACTCGAAAATCACAAAACAACCAGTTGCTAAATCTTCATATATAACCTACTTATCCTTACCACTAGGCAAGAAGCTGCTCCATATGGGCCCAATTAACTTCCTCTTGGTAAGGGCTAGAATGACAATCTCTGGAGGCTGGAAGACCTCTTCGGATGTCACCAGCCATATTTGGATATTTGAGTTATATGGCCAAGACCATATAACACCGGTCCTGAAAGACCTACATTGGCTCCCAGTATGTTTTCAAGCACAATTCGAAGTGCTGGTGCTGACCTTTAAAGCCCTAAATGGCTTTGGCCCAGCATACCTGAAGGAGGATCTCCACCCCCATCATTCAGCTCAGACACTGAGGTCCTCCTCCAAGGGCCTTCTGGCAGTTCCCTCACTGCGAGAAGTGAGGTTACAGGGAACCAGGAAGATAAACAACTATCCGACTTTTAGAAGACATCTGAAGGCAGCCCTGTTTAGGGAAGTTTTTAAACCCAGCCAGATGGGCAGGGTAATGTAATGTAATGTAATGAAATGAAAATAATACCGTATTTTTCGCTCTATAACACGCACCTGACCATAACACGCACATCGTTTTTAGAGGAGGAAAACAAGGGAAAAAACATTCTGAATGAAACAGTGGATGTATCATTTTTGTGCTTCATGCTGTGGCCACAGACATGTGATCTGATGGTGAATTTGGGGTGACCCAATGCAAAAATCCTGATAATTCCTGTGGATCCATGCTTTGTAACCACGTTTTTGCACCATTGCAGCCCCAGGCAACAGTGGGTGCGTGATTTTTTTGGTGCAGGCTGTAGCCATGGACATGCTATGTGATCTGATGGTGAATTTGGGGTGACCCAATGCAAAGATCCTGAGGATCCATGTGGATCCATGCTTTTTAACCACGTGTTTGCACCATTGCAGCCCCAGGCAACAGTGGGTGCGTGATTTTTTTGGTGCAGGCTGTAGCCATGGACATGCTATGTGATCTGATGGTGAATTTGGGGTGACCCAATGCAAAGATCCTGAGGATCCATGTGGATCCATGCTTTTTAACCACGTTTTTGCACCATTGCAGCCCCAGGCAACAGTGGGTGCGTGATTTTTTTGGTGCAGGCTGTAGCCATGGACATGCTATGTGATCTGATGGTGAATTTGGGGTGACCCAATGCAAAGATCCTGAGGATCCATGTTGATCTATGCTTTGTAACCACATTTTAAGTGGGGAGCGAAGGAAAAACAAAGAAGGGACATGAGAGGGGTGTGCAGAGAAGCAGCTGGCTAAGAATGCTGGAGAGGGATTTAACGGGTGGGAGGCAAAAGTTCCCCCCCCCCCAAGCCAGCCATCTCTCTCTCTCTCTCTCTCTCTCTCTCTCTCTCTCTCTCTCTCTCTCTCCCTCTCCCTCCCCCCCTCTCTCTCCCTCTCCCCCAGCAGTACAACACTTTCCCCTCTGCTTGCCTGGAGGGGAGGGGCTTTCCCTGCTCTTTGTTCCGTTTCAGCAATCACAGCAACGAAACAGAGAAGGGTGGGCAGTAAGACCCTGAGGCAGAATACAGGAAAGCTGCCACTTCCTCTTTTCAGGTTTCCCTTCTCCGTGAAGAGCGATTTGACCTTTGCTTGATTTTTTGGCTCCAGGGACCACACATTCGCTCCATAACACGCACAGACATTTCCCCTTCCTTTTTGGGAGAAAAAATCTGCGTGTTATAGAGGGAAAAATACGGTAATTCACCTTTTCAGAAAAATTGACTCAGTCTACAGAGCCCATGGGCATTCTAAAAAGCATTCTTTTGATACCACGTGTTTTTTGTTGTTATTTCTGTGAAAACTCATAGGTGTTTTATAAGAAACTAGATTCCAATACAGTGGTACCTATGGTTACGTACTTAATTTGTTCCGGAGGTCCGTTCTTAACCTGAAGACCACTTTAGCTAATGGGGCCTCCCGCTGCTGCCGCGTGATTTCTGTTCTCATCCTGAGGCAAAGTTCTTAACCCGAGGTACTATTTCTGGGTTAGCGGAGTCTGTAACCTGAAGCGTCTGTAACCTGAAGCGTATGTAACCTGAGGTACCACTGTAGATAAAACTCCTAGCAATTCCAAGAGCAGCAATCTCTTCTGAATTTTTTTAACACTATCAACTATTCCCACTTACCAATTGTTCTGTCAAGTTCCTCAAGCCATGGCAAGTTCCCCGAACAGAACTCTGGGGTAATGTAGACAACTCTATAGTGGCCCCTAGAAAAAAGAGGGGAAAACAGCTGTGAGCTCAAGTTCAGCTTTTTTATGTTTGAAATTGCTCTTTCATGTTTACTGTACTTTATAAAGTTCTTTAAAAGCAACTTTAGGACTCTGCCTAAGAAGAGGCACGTTATTTGCCTGACCACCCCAAAAAAAGAAGACAAGGCAAGGCTTACGCTTTGATTTCCCCTCTGACATTCTTTGACTGTGCTGATCCAAGTAGACAAGCTTGAATTCCTGACATCCTACAAGAAAACACCACAGTTTTTTTTATGATTTAGATTGTAATACCCATTGGCTAGAAACAGTAAAAATCTGTCTGACTGCACAGTGGCTGTTCTCTAAGCAGGGCTTTCACTAATTCGCCATAAAAAGTAAGATACATTTTACGTTTTCACTTCCCATCTATCACTTTGCCTTCTAGAGTAGTATTACAGTGGTGCCTCGGGTTAAGTACTTAATTTGTTCTGGAAGTCCGTTGTGGTGATCACAAAGGGTCCCTGGACGTTTGACGGTCTATTGATCCCTGTGCCACCACTGTGATTGCTTCCCCACTGCCACCATCCCGTTTCTCTTCAGGTAAACAGTTGTTAACATCCAAACAGTTGTTAACATCAAACCAAATAAACAAGTTTATTTTATAAGCGTTAACAAGTTTATGGTTTCAGATCATTTATCTTGTCAGTTTCTTAACCTTAGTTACTTTACCAGCCTATACCTTCCTAATACAGTGGTGCCTCGCAAGACGAAATTAATCCGTTCCGTGAGTCTCTTCGTCTTGCGGTTTTTTCGTCTTGCGAAGCACGGCTATTAGTGGCTTAGCAGCTATTAACGGCTTAGCGGCTATTAGTGGCTTAGCGGCTATTAGCGGCTTTAAGAAAAAGGAAACAAACTCGCAAGAACTCGCAAGACGTTTCGTCTTGCGAAGCAAGCCCATAGGGAAATTCGTCTTGCGGAACGACTCAAAAAACGGAAAACCCTTTCGTCTAGCGAGTTTTTCGTCTTGCGGGGCACCACTGTAACTTCTGATTATCCCAACTGTCTGTCTGACTCCTCTTAACAGATTCTCTCACTCTCTCACATCAAAACTATCCCAACCCACAGACTTATCCTCCCTCTCTCTTCTCTATCACCCGACTGACTTCTCAACAACTCCAACTCTAACTCCTCCCCTTGGGTTCCCACTTGCCAATCACTTCACACTCATTTAACCCTTTCCTTATGACCCAGCATGATGTCACCTACCCAGGAGGGCAAACGCCCCATCCGTTCTTAACCTGAAACTGTTCTTAACCTGAGGTACCACTTTAGCTAATGGGGCCTCCCGCTGCCACTGCGCGATTTCTGTTCTCATCCTGAGGTAAAGTTCTTAACCCGAGGTACTATTTCTGGGTTAGCGGAGTCTGTGACTTGAAGTGTCTGTAACCCAAGGTACCACTGTATATGTAGAGGAACAATTGAACTTCCAACGTGCATTCGGAAAAGGGATTTTGGTGCAGTGGGGTGGGAGATAAAACTGGCGCCATTTCCTCATGCACATTTCCAGTTCAACACTACATTAAGGGTATGCTTCTTGGGGACATCCGATGCATGGTTCTGACATCGTATGTCTTAGAAAATGAAATTCTCCGCTACAGAAATATAAAATCTTCTAGTTCATTTCTTTTTATTAAAGAAGCTTTAAGGAAAAAAATAGACCCAGGAACATCTCTTTTGCAATGAAGAAAAGAAAGACGACAGCACCTCTAAGAGAGAAAAGGTGCTACATTTGTTTTATGCCACACTTTTTTGATAGGTTTGGACATTTTGTGGATTACAGTTTAAAAAACCAGAGACAAACATATCCTCAAAGTTTGATGCGGCTAGGAAAAGACAACAAGTCTTCCGATTTATTGGTTTAAAATATGTTTTAGGCCACCTTTTAGGGCTGCTTTCATCACAAGGCTGCTTTCATCGTATAGACACAGAATCACAATATATAAAATGAAGACAAGCCCATTTCTTCATGGCAGGCCTAGACTTACTCAAGTTGTAGTACTTGGTCTTCCATCAAAGAAATAAGGGGAGAGATTACTACTCCAATTCCTCTTGTATAAACTGGTGGAAACTGAAAGCACAAACTTTTCCCGTATCCTGAAATAATATATATTGAATGAACACATCTTGAATGATAAGGGAATCTCATTGGAAAACAACATTTCCTTTCCTCAACCTCCCTAGTCTGTTATCAGTCTTTATAGAGACACAGATGTATATAATGACATTAGCGTATTAGTGGGTTTATCCTCATGTCTATGTCAGTACTAATAAGGACCTTCTACAACACTTCAAATTAAAATTTTACAGATGTAGAGAAAATCACAGCAAGGCTAAAACTGGCACCGAATTTAATGAACCAGCTTCAGTCCTCTTTGTTCCAGTGACCTCTAGATCAGAATAATAGAATAAGATGTACATGCGGCTTCACAGCTGGTGCACAATGTGGCAGCAAGAATGCCAATAGGAACAAAGTGGTCTGAGCATATTAACACCAATTCTGGCACTATGTTGCCTAGTTAGCTAATAACTTAGTATTGTCTAAATCAGAGCTTTCCAAACTTTTCATGTTGGTGACACACGTTTTAGACAGGCATCATTTCCCAACACAGTAATTCAGTTTTACTAGCAAACTGGAGGTTAAACTAAACCGTTTCCAGCCCTGGGAGGAGCACAGGCAGCGTTCGCGTGACACACCTACACAGTGCAGCCGACACACTAACGTGTCGCAACACACAGTTTGGAAAGCTCTGGTCTAAATACTGGAAGTATGATACTGTCCTAAAGGGGGGGTGGGGTGAAAATGTGGAAGCTGTAGAAAGAAGTGGAAATTGACCCGAAACAGGTACTTTGAACTTCCACCATGCCATACCAAAGGCTTCCTGACCTTGGGATTGGGGGGCGCAATTAGTGCCAGCAGCGTCCGTTAAGAGTTTGGGTGTAATCTTTGACACCTCCCTTTCCATGGAGGCGCAGATTGCAGCTATAACAAAGGTAGCATTTTTCCATCTCCGCCAAGCTAAGCAGTTGGCTCCTTACCTCTCTCGCCCTGACCTAGCCACTGTGATCCACGCGACGGTCACCTCCAGACTGGATTATTGTAACTCGCTCTACATGGGGCTGCCCTTGAGACGGACCCAAAAACTCCAGCGGGTGCAGAATGCTGCAGCGAGACTCCTTACGAGGTCTTCGCTGCGAGATCACATTCACCCGGTGCTATACCAGCTGCACTGGCTCCCGGTGGAGTACAGGATCAGGTTTAAGGTGCTGGTCTTAACCTTTAAAGCCCTATACGGCCTAGGACCCTCGTACCTATGGGACCGCCTCTCCTGGTATGCCCCACAGAGAAACTTACATTCAAATAAAAACATCTTGAAGGTCCCAGGCCACAGAGAAGTTAGGCTGGCCTCAACTAGAGCCAGGGCTTTTTCGGCTGTGGCTCCGTTCTGGTGGAACACTCTGTCACAAGAGACCAGGGCCCTGCGGGACTTGACATCTTTCCGCAGGGCCTGCAAGACAGAGCTGTTCCACCAGGCCTTTGGCCAGGGCACAGCCTGACTCCCTCCCTCGGCAATCTTCGCGGAGCTCTGGCCCAATGGTTGCCAGTGGCTTGAATTAATTAATTTTATAATGAATGATTTTAGTGTTGTTTATGCTGTACTTTTGTACTGTTTTATTGTTGTTAGCCGCCCTGAGCCCGGCTTCGGCTGGGGAGGGCGGGATATAAATAAAATTTATTATTATTATTATTATTCAAAGATGGAGCAGTGAGGAACAGGTGTAGGAGAGACCATCAAAGTTCATGAGCTTCCTTAAAGTTGCAGTTCTTAAGACTCCAAACCATTGCATCCAAAAAGCTTACAGACTCCCAACCCAAAGATATCCTTGGCATTTTATCCCCCCAACGGGGCAACAACCACTCATATCACTACACCCTAACACTCTCAGGAAGTCATCTTCATGGGTTTATCCCTCATACGACATCCTGTGGAAAAAATATATGCAGCTCACCAGTTGCCATGACAACAAGGTTGTCTCTTCTGTCTTGCAAAACCGAAGAGATCACTTTCCACTGGACCCTTGAAGTTAAGGAAAAACATGACACAAAACGTTCCACTCTCATTTGAGTCTTATTCAGCAACTCAGCATTCACTCTTTCATGTGCAACATAAAGGCAAAGGGACCCTGACTATTAGGTCCAGTCGTGGCCGACTCTGGGATTGCGGCGCTCATCTCGCTTTATTGGCCAAGGGAGCCGGCGTACAGCTTCCGGGTCATGTGGACAGCATGACTAAGCCACTTCTGGCGAACCAGAGCAGCGCACGGAAACGTCGTTTACCTTCCCGCTGGAGCGGTACCTATTTATCTACTTGCACTTTGACGTGCTTTCAAACTGCTAGGTTGGCAGGAGCAGGCACCGAGCAACGGGAGCTCACCCCATCGCGGGGATTCAAACCGCCGACCTTCTGGTCGGCAAGTCCTAGGCTCTGTGGTTTAACCCACAGCGCCACCCGCGTCCCCATGTGCAACATACAGGTTTCTTTTTACAGAAAGCCGAGTCTTCTATGCTCTATTGACTGAGCTATTCCAGCTAAGGAATTTGGGATAGAGCAGAGCTGCAGGAATTGTTCTCCTTGGTATCTCCCTTACTCTGCCTTCTATCACGAAAACATCCAGCCATCCATGTCACCTTTGCAACAAGTCAATTCCTCATTGTCCCTGCCTGCCTATGCATGCAGCTAGTCCAGATGTCCACCTCCAAATGATCCCATTGGTTCTTGTTCCACTGGCCAAGCCACTATCATCTCATTTGCACCATGAGCGTGCCCTAGAAGACACCTAACACAACACTCCCCTGGCCCCGTGGGGGGATTGATAACTTGCCCACTGTTTTCAGGGAGCCCACTCCACCAGCACTGATCTCACCGTTGCAGAGCCCACCATATGTTCCAAGCAACACAGCTTAAAGACCACTGCACTATGCATGCTGGTCGCAACCCATATGGTGAGCCCTATTCAGCAGTACCGCTGGGGCAAGGGACCTGTCCCAGGGATATATGTTTATGCGGTAAATACAAAGCACAGATCCCTTCCTATTGTTGTGTATAGGAAAGGAAAACAACAAAACTTACGGTTTAAAATTTGCATGTCCAAAATACATCTTTAGGCAAGCAATTTGTTTATCGTTCGGTCTAGGCAAGTAGGAATCTTTGAAAACACAGAAAACACAAGATTCAGAGCTGAAGAATGTACCAAATCTAGTGAAGTCGTGAGAAGCAGTTCTTGTAGCTAGGTCTCCATTTTAACTTGTTATAGTGACTGGGGTCTAACTAACTATTGTAGGCATCCCTCAGGGAGAATTCCGGTTTCCTCGCCACCCCTAAACAGCGGATTCCCCATGCTTTATTATAAATTGCTCTTGAAACTTGGAGGTTTGTCTAAGCTTCTCTTTGGAGAAATATAAGTTCCCTTTGAAGTGCAGAACTAGATAGGTGGTTCTTTGGATATATTTTAACAAACTTTTAAAGTGGGTTTTTTTATTAAAAAAAAACTATTTACCCCAACTTTCCTCCTCTTCCTCAATGCCTTCATCTTCCTCATTATCATCTATAGTGAGTTCATTTTGCCTCTTGGACTTATCCAGGGTTGAATCAGTGAAATCTTTATTGTGCTTGTCTATTTCTTCTAAGGACTGGAGAAGAGATTGGACAAGTTAAGACGCTCTTAGATCAAAAGATGAAAATAAATCAGAGGTAGCTAAGATGCTGGAATGAAGTTACATTTGATCGCACCTGTTTGGTTTGTTTTTTAATTTAGTTAATGAGCTCATAAAAAGGTAAAGGTAAAGGTACCCCTGCCCGTACGGGCCAGTCGTGTCCGACTCTAGGGTTGTGCGCCCATCTCACTTAAGAGGCCGGGGGCCAGCGCTGTCCGGAGACACTTCCGGGTCATGTGGCCAGCGTGACATCGCTGCTCTGGTGAGCCAGAGCCGCACACGGAAACGCCGTTTACCTTCCCGCTAGTAAGCGGTCCCTATTTATCTACTTGCACCCAGGCGTGCTTTCGAATTGCTAGGTTGGCAGGCGCTGGGACCGAGCAACGGGAGCGCACCCCGCCGCGGGGATTCGAACCGCCGACCTGACGATCGGCAAGTCCTAGGCGCTGAGGTTTTACCCACAGCGCCACCCGCGTCCCTAATGAGCTCATAAACCCTATCAATAGAATGACTCTAGGCTGTAAAAGTAATCTTCCATTACAAAGAAACTTGGCTGGTGGGAAAAGTTGCAATTAGTTCTATCACTTTCTCTGCCCGTCAAGTAAAAGCTCCAGCTCCTTGATTTCTTCATATCAAGTTGCTGTTAAGGCACAGGAGAAGAGGCAGCATTTCATTTCGCTAAACTGCACCAGTATTTACTGTTATTAAAAGTCTATTCTTGCTTGTCAAACATTTTCTCAGTGGCTCCAGTCAAACATACTATACCAAATACAAACTTCTTCAGTAGAGGAAATACCTGGCAAAGCACATGACCAAAAGATAGCACGCTCTCTCTCTCTCTATTTACAAAACCTCTCTCTCAAAAACAACTTATTTATTCCAAAAAGCAACACATTTACAAAAACATGCTCGTAGACGGAAAAAAACAGACATCTGAAAGAAAAGTAAATTGTTATTTTTAAAAGTCAGCAGACATTATTATTTTGTAACAGACGCCGTGAGAAAATGGAAGAGGCTGGGATTTCCACCTTTTCCCAGCCAAATTCAACACAATTATCTCTGTTATACCATGAATGGACAAGCAACCCAAATACATGATAGGGATGCTTAACAACCCATTCCAACCCTTGCTTCCTTATCTCAATATAACCAAGCTTCAGAGCGTCTCTCTATGGTGGGTATTTAAATAAATAATTGAAAATTAAAATCTAACTAGCCAGAAAGAAACTAATTGGCTCAGGGAGGATCAGGAGAACCCCCTAGATACTCCGGGTAATTGATACTCAGCAAAACCGAGCCTTGACTGGGATCCCAATGATCCCAAGAACGCAAGGTGAGGCAGCCAGCAGCCAGAAAGTTAAAGCCCAGCAATGCAATTCCCACCCCATCCACACACAAAAAAACTAATGTAGAAGAACCCTCTAGAAAAAATGCACAATTTTTATCCATCAACAACAGGACCAGGGTGGGGTTGGACCTTTCCCTTATAGTTTTCCATGAATTTTACTGTCCATAAACAGTATTTTACTGTTCGTGTAAACCCTGAATTACCATAATCTCTCTGGGAGGGGGCAGCACGAGCAACTGAGACCTTGTTGTATAAGTGGTTCCCCCATGCAGGGACCTTTGACACATTTCCAGTGCCGGTTCCCCAAGACAGGCTACGTTCTCAGTTTCATTTAGGCGACATAGCTGCTTTTCTGCCTCTCTGATCAGAATGCCAATGCCTCCGTGGGCCTTTATTAAAAGCAGCAAAAACGTGCACACAGTAAAATACTGTTCCCAGCCAGTGAGTTTTCCGGTTTGTAAACGTTCACTGGAACCCGAAAGTCCGGCGCAGCTTCCACGGCTTCCTGCAGCCAATCGGAAGCTGTACCTTGGTTTCTGAACGTTTTGGAAGTTGAACGGACTTCCGGAACGGATTCCGTTCGACTTCCGAGGTACCACTGTACTTATACCTGATATTTACCGGTAACAGAGACATTATCAAATGTTTTCTGAAAGCACTTTAAAAACTGATAAGTAGATTTTCAAACACCTACTTTAAGCATCTCCATTTCAAGTTCATCATCATCTTCAATGGTGCAAAGAGAATCCTCTTCTTCCTCTAGATGGCTTGATTCCTAAAAGGAACATTTCAAAGTGAGTGCAGTTTCTATTTTGCTGTTGCTTCTCTCTCTGAGCAAACATGACAGCGGCTGGTGTTTGTGCATTTACCCCCATTGATAGGGCAACTGAGTGGGGGGGGGGCAAAGGGCATGTCCGTACCATTTTATAAATAATAATAATAATAATAATAATAATAATAATTTATTTGTACCCCATCCATCTGGCTTTGTTTCCCAGCCACTCTGGGCGGCTTCCACAAAGACCAAAAATACACTAAGATGTCTCACATTAAAAACTTCCCTGAACAGGTAGATGTCTTCTGAATGTCAGGTAGCTGATTATCTCTTTGACATCTGATGGGAGGGTGTTCCACAGGGTGGGTGCCAATACCGAGAAGGCCCTCTGCCTGGTTCCCTGTAGCTTTGCTTCTCGCAATGAGGGAAGAAGGCACTGGATCTCAGCGTCCGGGCAGAACAATGGGGGTGGAGACGCTCCTTCAGGTATACTGGGACGAGGCCGTTTAGGGCTTTAAAGGTCAACACCAACACTTTGAATTGTGCTCGGAAACGTACTGGGAGCCAATGTAAGTCTTTCAAGACCGGTGTTATGTGGTCTCGGCAGCCGCCCCCAGTCACCAGTCTTGCTGCCGCATTCTGGATTAGTTGTAGTTTCTGGGTCACCTTCAAAGGTAGCCCCACGTAGAGCGCATTGCAGTAGTCCAAGCGGGAGATAACTGCACTGTCTTTCCAACTAACCTCCACAGTAAGGTAAAGGTAAAGGGACCCCTGACCATTAGGTCCAGTCGTGACCGACTCTGAGTTCTTTTGTAGTTCTGTCTCTTTTTCTGTTCATTTAGATGTGACAGCCATTATGCAATCTCCCAAAGCAGCCACTTTGTGTTATGCCACGCCCCATAGTAGTCATGTGTGGCTCACGCTCACAGCACTTTCTCTCCAAAATGCTGGAGACCCTTGTAACACGAGAAGGGTTATGCAAAGCCTTATTATTGAGTTAGTTAGGAGAGGGGTTTAAAAGTCCAATATTTTGTCACAAGAGAAAACAGGTGTTTCTCAGATTTCTAGAAGCAAGCAGACCCCCGCCCACCTCTCATGCAATACTGCTTCAGTTGTTGCAGCCCGACTGAAATCTGGGAGAAATATCTGGTTGTTAATAGATTAAACATTACAGTGGAACCTCGATGGTCGAACGTAATCTGTTCTGGAATAATAATAATAATAATAATAATAATAATAATAATAACAACTTATTTATACCCCGCCCATCTGGCTGAGTTTTCCCAGCCACTCTGGGTGGCTCCCAATCAAGTGTTAAAAACAATACAGCATTAAATATTAAAAACTTCCCTAAACATGGCTGCCTTCAGATGTCTTTTAAAGATAGGATAACTGCTTACTTCCTTCACATCTGAAGGAAGGGTGTTCCACAGGGTGGGTGCCACCACCGAGAAGGCCCTCTGTCTGGTTTCCTGTAACCTTACTTCTCGCAATGAGGGAACCGCCAGAAGGCCCTTGGCGCTGGATCTCAGTGTCCGAGCTGAACGATGGGGGTGGAGACGCTCCTTCAGGTATACAGGACCGAGGCCATTTAGGGCTTTAAAGGTCAGCACCAACACTTGGAATTGGAACACTTTCTGGAAGACCGTTCGACAACCGAGGCGCAATTGTGGTCAGCAAAATCCATTGAAAAAATGGGAGAAATGCAGCTCGGAAGCCGTTCGACTTCCAAAAATCGTTCCAAAACAGAAGCATTCACTTCCAGGCTGTCGACGTTCGGGTTCTGAATTGTTTGGCTTCTGAAGCGTTCGACAACCAAGGTTCCACTGTGCTACTTTTCTTAGACCCTTATCCAGATAGACTCACCTTAGACATACAAGCCATTTCACTTAGCAGCTCCTCCTCAGCCTGACGCTCCAACATTTGAAGTTCATATTCAGTTATATCTAGCGACATTAAGCATTCTCCCACCACAGCTTTAGGTCCACTGTCTGAAGCATCATCTACGTGTGTCTTCTTATTAATTTCTGATTCACCTTCCATTAGGGCTTCCTTTTGGACGAGTTTGTGACCCACACGATTGACTGACTCAGACGTGACCTTGGAAGTCAAGTCTGACACTTCAGTTTTTTCTTCATTACCGCAGGTCATTTCTGAATCTGTAGAATCTCCCAGCTCCATCTGGAAGGCAGGCTCAACAAGCAGCTCTCTTCTGAAAGCCTTGACGTTTTCTGACATGGCAGCCAAAATTTCTGCAGCTCTATTAAAGAATGTCAAAATGGCAGAGCAAACTTCAAAATGGGCTTGATGGATTTATCCAAAGAGGGTTAAAGCAAACTTGGATGCATTCTTAAAGGTAAAGGTACCCCTGCCCGTACGGGCCAGTCTTGACAGACTCTGGGGTTGTGTGCCCATCTCACTTAAGAGGCCGGGGGCCAGCGCTGTCCGGAGACACTTCCAGGTCACGTGGCCAGCGTGACAAAGCTGCATCTGGCGAGCCAGCGCAGCACACGGAAACGCCGTTTACCTTCCCGCCAGTAAGCGGTCCCTATTTATCTACTTGCACCTGGGGGTGCTTTCGAACTGCTAGGTTGGCAGGCGCTGGGACCGAGCAACGGGAGCGCACCCCGCCGTGGGGATTCAAACCGCCGACCTTTCGATCGGCAAGCCCTAGGCGCTGAGGCTTTTACCCACAGCGCCACCCACGTCCCTCTGGATGCATTCTTGGTCTGATCTAAATCCATTCCCCTTTCTTAGTAGGATCCAGAAAACCATACGTACAATCCAGTTATCTATTGCCCACATTTTAGCCCTTAAAACATATTCCAAAGCACATTTCAATTAAAAAAACAAAGGTTATTCAATTATATTTAAAAAAAAGATCTTAAAAGACACAGTTAAAACCAAGAAGAAAAAAGGGATCATTAAAAGTAATCAACAAGCTAAAGGAGAATGGAAATTTAGCTCAGACTAAGTCAGACAAAATGAAGATGTTTTCACAGTTCACAAGAGGCGGGGGTACAAGTCTTATAATCTGGGTACCACAATTAAAAAAAAACTTGTCCTGCAATCCAGGCAAGCACACCTTAAAAGGCAACTACACATGAAATATTTCTTGATGCTCTATAAAATACATTCAGGGGGTCTCCCGACATTCTTAAAAAGATTTTTTAAGGAGTAAACGGAAATGCAGTAAGAAATAAGGCCCAAAAAGCTACGGTGCAAGTCCAGACGTCCTGGTGCAAGTAAAGAAGGCCTGTCTTTGGTTTTGTCTTATCAAGCCCACTTAATTTATATGATTTCATAAACATACAAATAGCGCACTCACTGAATTAGATCATTAATGTTCTGAGAAAGAACACAATACCATTAATTTGTACCAATAAAGCAAACAACACCTAACCTTTGAAGGTTTGTAGATTGTCCAAAAGTGCCAGGAAGATTATTTGCTAAATCCACCATCTCCTCTACTAAAGATGCGAATTCCTTCTTCATTTCACTTGCCAATAGGGCCCCATCTGTTTGTTTTTAGGGGAGGGAAGGTCAATGTGAACATTATTTTTACCAACCACTATGTGCTCTTTTCCAGTTACCTGGCTTTGAAACAACAACAACAAAGTAAAATTCATTGTTTTAATAGCGATTTACTTCTCTTAAAATTTCAGGCCTGCTCGCAAAATAAGGGATATTGCAATGATTACTTTTAAATGGGCTTCCACTGGGCTTTTTCAGAGAGGCAAAGAATTCTCCTAACATGTTTCATATGCATGCTTAAATCTTTCTGGTCATTCGTAAACCACCATATTCTTGCTATGAAGTGAGTCTACCACCCAAGTCCTAATTATTAATAAATAATAATAATAATAATGCAGTGTTAACCTTTATGCTGAGTTACTACAATGTTGCCTACATGTAGCTGCTTCCAAAGAATGCTCAGAAACTGCAACTCATGCAACATGCAGTTGCGGGTCCATTACTTGCCAGCCTGTTTCATGGACCCAATTCAATGTCTTGGTGCCCTGCAAGATGGAAGATGAAGGCGAAGTACAGTGGTACCTTGGGTTAAGTACTTAATTCATTCCGGAGGTCCGTTCTTAACCTGAAACTGTTCTTAACCTGAAGCACCACTTTAGCTAATGGGGCCTCCTGCTGCTGCTGCGCCACCAGAGCACGATTTCTGTTCTCATCCTGAAGCAAAGTTCTTAACCCGAGGTACTATTTCTGGGTTAGCAGAGTCTGTAACCTGAAGCGTATGTAACCCGAGGTGCTTCAGGTTAAGAACAGTTTCAGGTTAAGTACGGACCTCCGGAATGAATTAAGTTCTTAACCCGAGGTACCACTGTATACTTTTTTTTAGAAACAAGCTCTGCTGATTTCAGCAGTGCATTCCCCAGTAAGTACACAAGTTTGCAACCGAATTCTCATATATATATACTTACTTATTTAAATATTTGCAAACTGCACTTACCCGAATATATAACAATGTGGTGTGCAACATACAAGCATAAGAATAGGATAACAACCAAAAGAACATCAATGATGTATCGATAAAAACCAATTGGTTCACACACACACACACACACACACACACACACACAATTTAAGAGGGATTTTAACAGGGAGAGGGAGGTGGCACAACATGTTTTATAGCAGGCACGTCCAACTCCCAAGAGAATGTGATCTACTCCCCCTTTGGGGGGGACCCAAAGTTGTTGAGCTTTTTTAGGGAAGTTGTTTACCTTTTTTTAGGGGGGAAGCAAAGCATGTTTAGCTTTATATTGGGGGGGAGACATCGCTCACCTAAAACAACAATGCAGCATTAATGACTGCTTTTGCTTTCTAACTCGTGGGCAAAACACCCATTTGACACAACAGAGGAAAGGAGCGACGGCGGCCAGGGACTTTCAATCCATTGCTTATCACTACCACCGATCAACAGGGATCCCGCAATTGACCACAACCATCTGGGGATCGATCAGTCGATCACGGTTGACAGGTTGGACATTAATAATAATAATAATAATAATAATAATAATAATAATAATAAATTTTATTTATATTCCGCCCTCCCCAGCCGAAGCTGGGCTCAGGGCGGCTAACAACAATGAAATAGTACAACATTCTAAAATCATTTTATTATAAAATTAATTCAAATCAAATTGATGGCAACCATTAGGCTAAAGTTCTGTGAAGATTGCCAAAGGAGGGAGTCAGGCTGTGCCCTGACCAAAGGCCTGGTGGAACAGCTCTGTCTTGCAGGCCCTGCGGAAAGATGTCAAGACATCCCAGTTTTAAAGCATGAATTGGAAAAGCCCTCTCTACTAGCTAGGGATGAAGGGACTTGTAGTCCAACAGCAGCTGGGGATCCAAGTTTGAAACAGTAACTCATGGTTTAGTGCAATGTGGACAATCCAATTGTCCTTCCAGGTTAGCAAATGAGGAGGTGCTTAGAAGCTTTCACTTCTGCTTCTAGTTAACCAGAGCTAGTCAACTAGAGCAGCTAGTTGGAAACAGAGTCGCTCGCTCGGAGCTATCCGTGGTGCTGCAAACTCTGATCAGCGTCGCCTCATTATCTGTGGATCCACGTGGCAGAGGAACCAAATAAAAGCACTGAAATTAACCAGTAAAGCTATAAAGGGCCTGAATTTGTGGTATCTGAAGGAAACGTGAGTAGAATGCATCCATGTACAGGATCACAGTGTACGCCCTAGTCTTCCAGTTGTATAGAAAAATGCAATGCCTTTTAAAAGACTCCCCGTCCCCCATGCATTTTGTAAAATACAGTCATGGGAAAGTCATGCTAGCAATCTTTCCAATCTAAAAGGGACACCTTTTGAGGCGTGCAAGGTATACCAAATAGTTTGCGGTTTCATTCAAGCATATGACCATACCCACTCTATTTCCCCACAGCTCTGATAATACACACAGTATGAACTGTGTCTATCACGTTGCCCAATGCATTTTAGGAAAGGAGGAAAGACAACAGAAGTTGAAAGTGGGGATGGGTAGAACCTCATTATGGTTTACGTTGAAGCTCACCTTTTTCTGCCCTAATTTGCATCTGCTTAGAAGTACTCATGTTCACCAGTTTTTCGTAAATGAGAAGGCTAGCCTACAAAATAAGAGCAAAGAGAACTTTTTAATGCAAAAGGTAATGCTTAACATTTTTTCTCAGTCCATATAATTTAAAACTACCTATCTCTCTCAAAAAATGTTTTTGATTAGCATCTTAACAGTGAACATTCTTTTAATACTGTGCTCAACTATTTAATTAAAAAAAAATCTGTTCCAACTCATAACAAGAATTTTCAAGGATGCATACCATTTAAAATAACAATAATGAACAATTTTAAAAATTATAAAACCATAAAACAACGGTGAAACAGCTTAATACAATTTGAATAAAAACTGCATGGGTATCTGGGTGGGAATCTCAGCGGACAGCAAAAAGGTAACTAGCCATTAAAAGCCCATGGAAATAAGGTCTTGGCCTGGGACTTAGAATTCATTAGTCTAAGCATTAGGCAAGGAGCCCTGGGGAGATCAATTCAAAGTCATGGCACCCCCCATGGAGAAAACTCCTTCCACAGGTGCCACCTGCCTGATCTCTGACAACAGGGATAGTGAGAGAATGATGCCCTTAACTGGCAGGCAGCCTCATGCAAAATTAACGATGCGTGGTTAATGCAGAATTCTATGAAGTTAATTATGACCAGAAGCTTCCAGATTGGATCAGAAGCCATTTCTGTTTCCTTTTGGCAGCCCAGTCCTATGTAGGTGGGATGTCCTCCAAGAAATACTCTCTCTCTCTACCTTCTGAGTGGCTTAACACTTCTTTTAATCAGAGAATTGAGGGAGCCTGTAACATTGGCCAAAACCACTGATTCTCACCCGTATCAGTGGCTTCTACTTTTTAAAAGCAAAATGTTACGGTGCCAACAAATATCAAGGAACAACACTCAGCCCCATATCCCCCATGTGACTTTGCAATTCTGGGATATGGTTTATAGAAGACAGAGGATGCTGCTCTCTACATAAGATCACTTCAGCACTACCAAGGGAAAGTGTCTTTGGTAGGATCAAACAGGAAACTATGCCTGGCAGTAGAGTTCTGGGTTAATTCACGGGATGCTGAGAAAGTAAGAGGGTAGGGGCTGTGTACTCAGAAACAAGGCTCATCCACATCTTGGCATATTAAGCCGATCATCCAAACCAGGCCATAGTAAGCTTGCAAATTGCATACTGCCAGACGTCACCTAGAAAAATATAAGCTTCTTAGTACATACATAAGCATCGGTGGCGGCATACAGCTTTTGCTCCTCTGTAAGGGGAAACTGCTTCCAGTTACCACAACGGACCGATTTGTCTTTCAAAAGCTGTTTGTGGAACAGATGCTTCAGAAGGTTGTTCAGGCTCCAGATCTCTTTACATTTGAGCTAAACAAAAGAAGTTGCAAACGTTAAGCGCGAGCTGTTTTTGAGGCTACATCAGATAATAAGCGCACAGTGATATATTTCAGATAGAGATGGAATAAATCTAAATCGCAGGTTTAAAATGCGTTCGGAGAACACGCTAAATTTTAAAACAGAGGTTAAGGGGAGCAATAGGCTGTGAAAGAATTTCATGATACGAAACCTTAAATCAGCTACCTTTAACATGAGCCATGCTGCAATTAAGTGTGTGTATGGGAAATCCATCCAGAAGACAAAATGTATATTGAGGAGTTAGTGATTCTAACATGGTTACCCTTCCTGCCTCTGTTCCTTCCCCTTCCCTTGCAGCTGTTAAGTTTTTGATGGTGTGAGAACAGTTTTTGATGTCCTCCCTCGCAGCTGTTAAGCTTTTGATGGTGTGAGAACAGTTTTGGATGTCCTAATCAGTGGTGAGGAGGTGAAGCCCCACATACGCCTTAATCAGTCTGGGAGGATAGTGCTGGGAACCTTCTGTGATGTTGGAAATTGTTATGGGAAAGTGGGGCATTGAGAGGGGATGGCTATCTATAACATTGGATGGCTTGGGCAGAGTTTTTCAGAAGTTTGTACATGGACTGATTGGCTGCAGGGCCATGCAAACTGAGGCTACCTGGGGGGGTCACTTCGCCACATCTTGAGGGCTTCCAAGTTGCAGGTAGAAGTGCATGCTTGGTATGTATATATTGCTCGTTTTTTAGGAATAAAACCTTCTTCTCACTCGTGTTTGGTACTGCTTCTGAATCTCTTTTAAAAGAACCACCTTGCATTTGGCAAGACACTGTGCCACAATGAATAGATGTATCAGCTGAATAATAATAATAATAATTTTTATTTATACCCCGCCCTCCCCAGCCAAGGGCGGGCTCAGGGCGGCTAACAAGCAATAATAAAAACAAGTTGAATGAATACAACTTAAAAACAAGATTAAAATACAACAATTAAAATACTGAAACATTAAAATTTTAAAATGCAGCCTCATCACAGGAGGAGAAAGGAAAAAGGAAAAAGAGGGGGAGGGAATCAAATTGGCTCCAAGCCAAAGGCCAGGCAGAACAGCTCTGTCTTACAGGCCCTGCGGAAAGAAAGCAGATCCTGCAGGGCCCTGGTCTCATGAGGCAGAGCGTTCCACCAGGCCGGAGCCAGTGTTGAGAAGGCCCTGGCTCTGGTTGAAGCTAATCTAACTTCCTTAGGGCCCAGGACCACTAGGGTGTTGCTATTTATGGACCGTGGGGCATACCGGGAGAGGCGGTCCCGTAGGTACGAGGGTCCCAGGCCGTGAAGGGCTTTAAAGGTCAAGACCAGCACCTTAAATCTGACCCTGTGCTCCACCGGGAGCCAGTGCAGCGTGCAAAGCACTGGGTGAATATGCTCCCATGGCAGAGACCCCGTGAGGAGCCTCGCTGCAGCATTCTGCCCCCGCTGGAGTTTCTGGGACAGCTTCAAGGGCAGCCCCGTGTAGAGCGAATTACAGTAGTCAAGCCTGGAGGTGACCGTCACATGGATCGCTGTGGCCAGGTCGGGGCGGGAAAGGTAAGAGTAAAGAGTAAAGTTCTGTATCGCTAGCTGAAAATATTCATCGCATAAGGCTTGGTGTGCCATAACTCAGTGACAGAGCCTCTGCCTTGCATGAAGACGGCCCAATCCCTGGCATCCCCAGGTAGGGCCGGGAGAGATCCCTGCTGGAAGCCCTGGAGAACTACTGCCGGTCAGTGTAGACAATACTAAGCTAAATGGGCCATTGGTCTGACTCAGTATAAGGCAGCTTCCTATGTTCCTGTGTTTTGTGTCATTGGAGCAGGGAGTTCCAGAAACCCAACACATTACATGAGAATTCAATGAACCCTGGGCCAAACAATACTCAAGTTGTTATGTACTGAAGTTCTCACCCTGGGCCAGCAGGGGGATACTGTAGATAGTTATGCAAATGAAGGATCGAAAGTGACGTTCAGTGATTGGATAGTTTTAGAAAGTTGCAACAGTTACGTTGTACTGGAGCTCTATATTAGCAGGCTGACTGAGCCCTTCAGTCAGTTCTGTTCTGGCCTCTGAATAAATAAGAGCTGTTTGAAGAATCGCTGTGTCGTCTGATATGTTCATCCACAACTTTACACAAGTGACAAGCAAGAAGGCTCATCCCAGATTTGTGGAAAGTGACATTTCTAGCTACTGAGATGGTCCATTCTCAGTCTCTTTAAATTCCTATAGATTCATAGTCTGGGAAACGAATTCTTTGCAATAGGCTGATCTGAGGCCAGCAACCATAGTAGTTCCTCAATATTATCATTATTTTAAAAATCACAAATGGAATGGAAATACAGTCCAATAAGTAAAAGCGAAGGAGAAGAAAGTATTTGGCACAATATGAACATTGATCCTAAAAGGATCTCATTATGGGATATCCATTTTCTTTTTACCGTGTGTTACATTTAAAATTTAAGACATCTCTAGCTGCAGGAGATTCATCCAGCAATGTTAGTCTAAATACACAGCATAGGGTTTCTCGCCTACATAGCTTATTTTCTATAACTTCTCTGTTGAGTATCCACTCTAATAACAAAGAGTGAGTTATCATTACCTTTTCATTAGCAAGGTCCCCCAGGTCCACAAGGCTCTCCAACTTGATTTCAAAATCACGCATCAGCTTCCATTTATCCCCTTCGATACCAACCCCAACTTTTTTAATAGTGTTACTTTCAAGCAATTTTTTTAGTGCCAAAGGAAAGTCTGAAAAGATCAAGTATGCACATTTTTAAAATAACCACTTAAGGAATGTATATCCTATCTATTTAATGTAACCTTATGCTTCTCACGATGCTTTTTTTTTTAAAAAAAGAAAGAAGTAAATTATATGTTATTCTGGTCTCTATCACAGATGCACCACCTCAGCTATACATTAAATTACCTACCCACCAAAAAAAAAAGATATTTTCAGCTAGAAGTGCTGAATAAACAACAGAATATTTCATTACATATTTTTTTTACCCCACCTTTCCTCCCAAGAGAATTCTGACCATATTCACCAGCTGATCTAGAGATACAGCTCACAAATTCAAAAGAACTTAGGTTCAGCCCAGAAACAGATAGGAGACATGAATATTAGCTACAGAGTTGAAGTACTGTGTATGCATTGATACATAATGGATAGCACTGAATCTGAAGCACTGAGCTTTGGTTCACAGGCTCAGTGGGAGCAAAAGAAACGAGCGTGAAGAAACCAGTGTCACCTCCCCAAACAACCTGACCTAAGCAAGGAGAAGAAACACCAGCAGCTGAGGAATTGAGGTCCCCCAAAATCCCTTGCTAGGAACAGAAAGCTGCAGCCAAAACAATTTCTTTCCGGTTCAGGAACAGCCACACAGACTTTGGTCCCATGAGCACCCCGCATTTAAAGCACTACGATACCACTTTATACATTCATGGCGTCACCCAAAGAAACATGGGAAATATAGTTTGTCAAGAGTGCAGGGAGGAGTTAAAAAGGCAAAGGGACCCCTGACCGTTAAGCCCAGTCATGGACAACTCTGGGGTTGCGAGCTCATCTCGCTCTATAGGCCGAGGGAGCCGGCATACAGCATCCGGGTCATGTGGCCAGCATGACTAAGCCGCTTCTGGTGAACCAGAGCAGCACACGGAAACACCGTTTACCTTCCCTCCAGAGTGGTACCTATTTATCTACTTGCACTTTGACATGGTTTCGAACTGCTAGGTTGGCAGGAGCAGGGATCGAGCAACGGGAGCTCACCCCATCGCGGGGATTCGAACTGCCGACCTTCTAATCTAATGGTTTAACCCACAGTGCCACCTGCGTCCCTCAGAGAGGAGTTAAAATACCCATATTGCCCTCAGACAGCTACAATTCCCAGAGGTCCCTGGGAAGAAGGATTGATTTTTAAAGCACTCTCAACAAGCAGCTGCTATAATATTCTTTTTCTGCCCCCACTTTGGACCTGGAAGGCCCTGGAAACGAAGAAAAGCAGTAGCAGGAAATTTGAGCATGTCTTTCCCTACACACAGCAGAAAAATACTGAATGCCCGTTCCCAGATATTGCTTCTTTTGGATCTGGGAAAGAAAAGTAGTGGAACTGTACAGGCAGAGATATGTTGTGACATGATAAATTCCAACTGTACTTCCTTCTGCACTAAGAATCCTACTCTCTCCTCCCTCAACAGAATGAAGCAATTTAAATTGTTGTGCTAAACTGACACCTGTGAACTTTCCAGTTTACACATCAATAAAAACAATATTTTGCCTGAAAAGAAATCTGATCAGATTTGCTACGACAGAAAAGATTATCACACTAGGCATCATGGAGATCAGGATCCCTTCAGGCAGATATCATACTTGACATAGTAAGAACTTCCCTCCCTCCACAACTGCAAAATACTCAGCATGAGTCTGTACTATAGATGGTACAGTTATATAGAGTTATATATTTGACCGGTATTCTACTGTGGGAAGGATTACAGAACCTCCCTGAACACTGAAATCCACCAAGCTGGTTCTCACATTGCATAAGTTAAGCAAGTCCAGCTTTTCTTGGTTTCAGAGTTTGGACTGCCAAGGTACAAAACGTCCTACTATTGTGAGAGCAGGCCTTTTGCTGCTTTACAAAATGAATTGTGTTCAACAAAGCAAACAAACTGAGCTACAGCTTAGATGAAAGGACAACTTAACAAGTACATTTTGTTGAGAGACTAACGACACAGTACTGACTTGACATAGAAGAGATGTGAAACAAATAGCACTTTTGTTCAGATCCGCAGAGTTGGATTAAAGCAACTTTGCCCTCCTTCCCTTTAGTGTAGCATGGCGGCCATTCAATGTCAAATCCTAATGCAGCTCCATAGGATAAGGTTGTACTAGAAGATAAAAGGTATTAACAGGATTAGTACAGTGCAATCCTGTGCAGGATTATTGAGAAGCAAGCCTTTCTACACCTAGAGGGCATAGATTTGCACAGGTAATATTTGTTAGTGTCTTTTCTTCTTTCAAGAAATACTGCATGACTATTTTATCAGTTCTGTGCCAGACCTAGTACTTGCAAGGATCCTTAGTGCTAACTTGACATGAAAGACTGTATAAATCTTTGCAAAAGGGGGGGGGGGGTCCTTCATTTTTTAAATTGATTGTGTGTGTGTGTGTGTGTGTGTGTGTGTGTGAGAGAGAGAGAGAGAGAGAGAGAGAGAGAGAGAGAGAGAGAGAGAGAGATATTGAGGACATCATACCTCTTTCAATTAATGGGCCCTTATTCCTAGATTTTGGAGGTGGCTCCCACATTTGGATCAGATTTGTCTATAACAGCCTAATGAACATAATTTTTTTTCAGCTTACAAAAATGAGATGCCATAGGGTTAGCAGTTTAAATTAAACTTTCAGCCTCTTACGCAATATCCTCTGAGAGCAAGGAACAGTCGTTTGCATTATAGCTGTAAACAACGGAACCGTGGAATTCTAAGAAGGGAAGGTTGTCTTCCAGGGCACTCCGGTGGACTGGATTATTCTGGTTCATAAAAATGCAAAAGAGAGCTTGTTGTAAAGGATGTTTAAGAAATGGTTTTCAGATCAATCATACTGGCACAGGTCACAGTGCGCTTGCCTTCTTGTCCAGGTTACAAAAGCATCACAACAATTTCTGTCGATAGGTAATTAGAGAAGTTAATGCATCTAATGCATACCAAGAAAATGCTTTGCCCCACGCATATATAAAACATATACATCTTCCAACACAGAGATTATTTGCTATGTCACCACATGCCATGTCATCAACTCAATCTCCACTACTCAACCTGCAAACCTTAAGGAGAGTCACTGATGACTGTTCTTTTGGAATACTTTTCAGGTCATGCAATCACAACACCCAGTCCTCATGAGGAATGGTATCAAGCTAACATCAACACTATTTGGGACATAATAAATCTAAGAAATGCAGTAGTTTTACATTTTTCCGTGAAAATTCTATGTGATTTGCTAATTAGGAACTGCACACAGAAGTACAATCAGTGCTGCATTTCAGAGTCTGCCACTTTTTACTGCTTTTTTTCGTTCTTGTTCTCTTGTGAGAATCAAGCATATTCCCAATCCTTACCTCTTTGTCCCCTTTGGTCTGTTCAGTCATCCACTGAGGTAGTTTATTTGATAAAGAATCCATATTCCTATCAAATTTGTTTGGATTTGTATGTTAACTGGAATAGAAGAAATAACAAGTATGCAACTTGGCTCAGTCTAATCAGAAATGATTTGTGTGGCATAAGTCAATCCATTCCAATCAGTTATTTGGGGGAAAGTCAGAATATAAGTTTTCCTCATAAGTAAATAATATAATGAAAATATATTGCTTAACCATAAAATATTCAAAGGAGGAACTGTTAAATTGCAATCATAATGTCATTTATGTGGAAATAAGCCCCATTTAATTTAATAACACTTACTCCTAAGTGGACACAGTTAGGTTATAATAATAATAATAATATTATAATAATTTATTATTTATACCCCGCCATCTGGCTGAGTTTCCCCAGCCACTCTGTGCAGCTCCCAATCAAGTGTTAAAAACAATACAGCATTAAATATTAAAAGCTTCCCTAAACAGGGCTGCCTTCAGATGTGTTTTAAAGATAGGATAGCTACTTATTTCCTTCACATCTGAAGGGAGGGTGTTCCACAGGGTGGGTGCCACTACCGAGAAGGCCCTCTGTCTGGTTCCCTGTAACCTCACTTCTCGCAATGAGGGAACCGCCAGAAGGCCCTCGGCGCTGGATCTCAGTGTCCGGGCTGAACGATGGGGGTGGAGACGCTCCTTCAGGACCGAGGCCGTTTAGGGCTTTAATGGTCAGCACCAACACTTTGAATTGTGCTCGGAAACGTACTGCGAGCCAATGCAGATCTCTCAGGACCGGTGTTATGTGGTCCCGGCGGCCAGTCCCAGTCACCAGTCTAGCTGCCGCATTCTGGATTAATTGCAGTTTCTGGGTCACTTTCAAAGGTAGCCCCACATAGAGCACATTGCAGTAGTCCAAGCGAGAGATAACCAGAGCATGCACCACTCTGGCAAGACAGTCTGCGGGCAGGTAGGGTCTCAGCCTGCGTACCAGGTGGGAGCTGGTAGACAGCCGCCCTGGACACAGAATTAACCTGCACCTCCATGGACAGCTGTGAGTCCAAAATGACTCCCAGGCTGCACACCTGGTCCTTCAGGGGCACAGTTACCCCATTCGGGACCATACCCACTTGCCCCCTGTCCCCCAAAAACAGTACTTCTGTCTTGTCAGGATTCAACCTCAATCTGTTAGCCACCATCCATCCTCCAACCGCCTCCAGGCACTCACACAGGACCTTCACCGCCTTCACTGGTTCTGATTTAAAAGAGAGGTAGAGCTGGGTGTCATCTGCATACTGATGAACACCCAGCCCAAACCCCCTGATGATCTCTCCCAGCAGCTTCATATAGATATTAAAAAGCATGGGGGAGAGGACGGAACCCTGAGGCACCCCACAAGTGAGAGCCCAGGGGTCTGAACACTCATCCCCCAACACCTTCACTTTCCACTTTCTGGACATGGCCCAGGAGAAAGGAGCGGAACCACCATATAACAGTGCTCCCAGTCCCTCTAGACGGTCCAGAAGGATGTTATAGTTGATGGTGTCAAAGGCAGCTGAGAAATCCAGCAGAACTAGGAAACAGCTCTCACCTTTGCCCCTAGCCCGCCGGAGATCATCAACCAGCGCAACCAAGACAGTTTCAGTCCCATGGTGAGGCCTGAATCCCAACTGGAAGGGATCCAAATGCTCCACATCCTCCAGGCGTGCTTGGAGTTGTTCAGCAACCACCCGCTCAATCACCTTGCCCAGGAATGGTAGATTTGAGACTGGGCAATAGTTGGCCATATTACTGTATTTTAGTATTTTGTTGAAAGCCGCCCAGAGTGGCTGGGGAAGCCCAGCCAAATGGGCGGGGTATAAATAATAAATTATTGTTATTATATAATATTATACACGTTTCCCCACAAGTAAGCCCTCCTCTCGTTTTATAAAATATAACTTGCTGCCAGGTAAGTGCATAGGTGTGCAGCCTAACAACATTGCAAACTGAAGTAACTATGCGCGTATGGAACCAGCGCAGAGGGTCCAGAAGTTACACAATCAATTTCTGCGTGTACATACAACCTTATTCAACCCAGTCACAGACATTGCCAGTCCGAATGAGGCTCGGCGTTGGAAAACTCACCTGACCTAAGCCTTCCTTGGGCTCCTCACCCTCATCCTAGCAACCTTTCCCGCCAGACCCGCTAAATAGCCGTCACAAGCCGCCGACGCTACTGTCGCAACCGAATGACGTCGTTTACCGCGCCTCTCCAGCCCATCCCTTCGCCCTCCCTCCCTTTTCCGCAGCTGTCAACTCTAGAAGGTGAAATGAGGTGAGACGCATGCGCGTAGCGCTTTCCGCGCCCGCCGGCCTCTGGCGCCCGCGCGGCATTCTGGGGCTTGTAGTTTGCGGTTCTGTGAGGGGAGGCGGGAGAGGAGGTCGGTACGGTTTGGCGACGGGAAACGAACCCCCGGGCCCCTCTCCCCGCTCGTCGCCCTGCTCCTTCCGTCTAGTGGCGCGGAGAGCGGGCTCCGTCCGGGCTTCCCGGCGGAGGAAACGGACCTGAGGCGGCGGCGGGAAGCGAGCCGGGCGGGCGGGCGGTAGGACCTGCCCGGCCGGGGATGCGCCTCTCCGGCTCCCTGCGGGCGGCAGCGCGGGGAAGGCGAGCGCTGCGGGGGCCAGCGGCGGCTGACTGGCTAGCTGGCGAGCGAGGAAGGAAGGAAGGAAGGAGGCGAGGAGCGGCTGACGAGATGGAGTAAGTATCCCCTCGCCCGGCTCCCTCCTCGCCCGCCTCGCCTGCGTGTCATGGCGGCGGGTGATCCTTCCCTCCCCATCCCCCCCCCCCCACAGCACGGAGAGCGCCGTGTATGTCGGCCTGAGGAGACGAGGGGGTGTCCGTGGGAACAGTCACCTGCTGTGTCAGGTGGAGGGGTGGGGGTTGCTCCCACAGGTAGAAAAAAGCGGGGTTGGCTTTGACCCTGGGAGGCTGTTGCCGAGGGCGGCGGAGAGGGAGGGGGGGAGACAGCCGAGCAGTTAGAGAGGCTTGTGGTGGCGGGAAGGCCCGTAATCGGGAAGGGTGGCAATATTTATTTATTTTTTGCAGGCCTTTATTCCAGGGGTTTCCCCTTCCCCTTATCCTGCACCCCCAACAAAGGGCATGCTACCTTCTGCCTTGAACGGCGGCGGCGGCAGCAGCAGCACATGCAGAAATTTCAGAAGAGGGGCGCTGGTATAGGGTTACCTTTTCTTTCTTTTTTTGCTGGCCCTGATCCTGTATTCTAGAATCATAGAGCTGGAAGGGAGAAGGAGGATCATCCTAGTCCCACCATCCTGCGATGCAGGAATATTTTGCCCAACGTGGGGTTCGAACCCACCACCCTGAAACTCTTGACCCTGAGATTCAGAGCCTCGTGCTGTGCCAGCTGAGCTATCCCAGTCCTGACATGCTGAAATTCAGCAAATGAAGGCTTTTCTATCATATATTATTATTATTATTATTATTATTATTATTATTATTAATACCTGTCCCATCTGGCTGGGTTTCCCCCAGGCACTATGGACGGCTTACAAAACATGTAAAAAACATAGTAAAATGTCAAACATTAAAAACTTCCCAATACAGGGCTGCGATCAGATGTCTTCTAAATAATAGTCCCTTCGCCAGGAAAAGCTGGCGAAAGTTTCTATATGTCGGGAAGCTATTTAAGGCACAAGCAGGGCCAGTGAAGGTGGGCAGGGGGATGGCGACCCTACATCACCGCTTTTCTCTTTTAAGATTTATGCTCTCTCTTTAACATTATAACCTTCAGAAATTCTGCATGTGAAGCTTTTACCACAATGTATCCCTGTCAGGAAAGGCTCCAAATCCCTCCCTGCCCCTTGTAACATCCATAGCTATTATGGGTTGAATGGGCTCTGTTTCTATCTCCCTCGCTCCCACAGTACTGTGGGTCGGAATAAAAGGCAAGAGAGAAGTGTTAATGGAGCAACTTTCTAGTGAAATTAATTATGTACAGAGAGGCTATTGCCGGGAAAGCAGAATAGGCATGCTGGATGTCTATGGTGTTATGCATCTTTGTCATATATTTGTTGTTTTCAGTTGATTGGTAAAGATGGAGAGAGGCAGAGGAGGAGGAGGAGGAAGGAGTGTGGGGGGCTCTGGCCTACACAGGAGCATTTACTCCCAGTCCCAGCAGCAGTATCATTATCCTGCCTCCTCTTCTCAGGCGGGCTGCATGGAGATCCAGGAGCTGGCCTCCAAAAGAGTGGACATCCAAAAAAAGAGGTTTTATTTGGATGTGAAACAGAGTTCCCGAGGCCGCTTTCTGAAGATAGCAGAAGTCTGGATAGGAAGAGGCAGGCAGGACAATATCAGGAAAAGCAAGCTGACTCTCTCCTTGTCAGTAGCTTCTGAGCTAAAGGATTGTCTGGGAGATTTCATAGAGCACTATGCCCATTTGGGCCTAAAAGGCAGCCAGAGTCATCGGAATGATCACAGTAATGGCAAAGAGCAAGATTCAAGAAGACGGCAACACCATCACCCACCATCACCTCCAGCATCAGTTGGCTCAGAAGAGCATCTTCACAGCGTCTTAAAAACTGAGTATATTGAAAGAGACAATAGGAAGTATTACCTAGACCTGAAGGAGAACCAACGTGGACGTTTCTTACGGATTAGACAAACCTTGATTAGAGGACCAGGCATGATAGGATATTTTGGTCACAGTTTGGGACAGGAACAAACTATTGTCCTTCCAGCGCAGGGGATGATTGAGTTCAGGGATGCTTTGGTCCAGCTCATTGAAGAGTATGGTGAAGGAGACATAGAAGAAAGGAGGAGCGGAGGTGATGAGCCTCCTGAACTCCCAGAAGGGACCTCCTTCAGGGTAGACAACAAAAGGTTCTACTTTGATGTGGGGTCCAACAGGTACGGTATTTTTTTGAAGGTAAGTGAAGTGAGGCCTCCCTACCGTAACACCATCACTGTCCCATACAAAGCATGGACAAGATTTGGGGAAAACTTTATCAAGTATGAAGAGGAGATGAGGAGAATTTACAATGGCCATAAAGAGAAAAGAATGGATACAAGAGGGGACAGTGGTGAAGAACAAGAGGGTCTTGATTAGAATGTATTTCAACTGGCCAAGAAACAAAATAGAAAATTGGCTACAGATACTGATACGTAGTTGTTGGAAGAAGATGCCTTTCTTTTTGTAAGTTCTTCCCTGTTGTTAGATAACACCAATATATAAAATATTACAAGGGTTTGGTTGTCATATTAAATTATACCCAGTAATATCTCTGTGATTTCTATCAGAATAGTTGAGAATAGTTAACCACCCAATGATTCTGAAAATTCTAATAATTTCATGGTCTTCAAAGACTACTTGTGTATAATAGCGCTAAATCTCTTACTACGACCTTTAAAAGAATCTGTATCAGGTTTGTGTTGCAGTGTAACATGATACAAGTAAGGCAGATCAAATTAATGTCTTCTAATACTAACCATAGAGCATTTATGACCAAAACTGATCTTTAAATTTTAAATACTTGTATTGGGAAAGGTATCTTTGAATAACTATCTGCTGGTCACTTTATGGTAAAAATCTTGGAAGCGTGGGGGAGGGGGGATCAAACCTCTATAGTGTATTGGCCAGTAATTTCATGGTTACCTAATTTTATGATAACCTATTAATTTTAAGTGTCCCAACAATATAAATCCATGTTTGATTGTTTGAGAGTAATGTTTATCATGAATCATCCATTTGTATGGACTGCTTACATCATGTGAGGAGAGTTTTATTTAAATAATGGTGCAACATTTCAAAAGCTATTTTTGTATTTGTGGTGTTAAGGGGCTCCAGCAAGTTGCTGTGATGTGGGAATTTAGTAGGTGGTTACAGTTGGAATTAAAATTCAAAATAAGGAGGTTAAATATGTGATGTGGAAAAGTAGTAGAATAATGTTGTTTTTATCTTTATACTTTATGAAAATGCTTTGAGAGATTTTGGTGCATCACTTAACTGGTACAAAACAGATCTCTGATTTCACACTGATGCAGTTGAAGCATTCAATAACAGCTATCAGCACTTCCCTTAAATCTTACATTTCAAATCTATATTATTATTGCAGGCCACAATCTGCACTTCTTCTTTTGTTAAATCATTAACCCATGATCCTCCAGCTTAATGCTGTAGAGTTACATCGTGATCTGTAGAGCGATATCTAGAGACAAGAGTTCCAATCATGAGAAGATTTTTTAAAAATACCAAGATGATGAATGGAGAATTCTGTGTTGATTATTGATAAAGAAAAGAAAAAAGTGAACTTGCACCAAAATCACCAAAGGAACTTTAGAAATGTGTGTTACAGTTGTGACAGAGAAGGGGGGGAAAGATGTATGGACTTTAATTTCACTGTTTTAGGTGAGTTTCCCAATACAGTGGTGCCTCGCAAGACTAAATTAATCCGTTCCGCGAGTCTCTTCGTCTTGCAGTTTTTTCGTCTTGCGAAGCACGGCTATTAGCGACTTTAAGCAAAAGGAAACAAACTCGCAAGAACTCGCAAGACATTTCGTCTTGCGAAGCAAGCCCATAGGGAAATTCGTCTTGCGGAACGACTCAAAAAACAGAAAACCCTTTCGTCTAGCGAGTTTTTCGTCTTGCGAGGCATTCGTCTTGTGGGGCACCACTGTATATAAAAAGTGGACCTATTCAGTGTTTGGTCTAGTTTCAGAAATAATGAGTAATGTCAAACCTAAAACTAAGATTTCCAATTTGGTTATTTTAATTAGTAGTGGCCTACTGGGCCATGATATCATTGAAACATTCATCTTAGTATAAAAGTATACTAAGAGATGTTCTGGGGGTGGAAATTAGACATCTGAATGAAAGAGTTCTATGTACTGTTTGTGATGTTTTAAAATTATAGTGAGTTGTCTAAGCCTAAATTACCATATTGCTGATTTGGTGCTGCACGTCCCAATGCCTATAGTAATGGTAGTAGTGTTGGATTCCAAAATACAGGATCCATGAATGTAGAAACTCCTGATGCTCACATTCTCACAACTCTCGTCTCACTATGAGGAACTTCCCCTTCCCCCTCAGTGCAACATGTTTAATTCTTATATCAGTCAATACATTTTTATTGGAATTTTATGGGAACTTTATCCTATCCTGTTAAATATGGTTCACTGAAATATCCTGCATTCTTCATATAAACTTTTAATTGATAAAAGTATACAAATTGTCTAACTAGTTGTCAAAAAAAGGCATTTTCCCTGTTTTTAAAAAAGGAAATAGCTGTGAAGTGGTATCTTTACGCTTCAGTCAGAATTTATATTTGATTATACAATGGCATGTGCAATTTTTCATCATTGTATCTAAATCCTGTTTTCTGGATTTTGCCATGGATTCTGTACTCAACCCCACTCCAAATTTCTGTATCCCCATTCCACTAATCAAGACTCAGTTTTCATCTGTTTACAGGTGCAGGTTGTTGTCTTCTTCAGATCAACTATGCCCTTAATTAAATGCAGTGCTTTTTTTCTTGGGGGACACAGGAGGACTCATAACCCTAAGCATTTTGTGAATCTTTGTACTTTCGTCCATTTACTGTATTTATTTTTCCCCATTTAAACTATAAAATGGTGATTTTCTTGAGTCAAAATGAGAGTACCCCTAAACATTTTTTTTGGGGAAAAAGCACTGATTAAATGCACATGTGAGCATCTGAGACTGACTACACATGAGCTGTAAAGTGGCCATCTACTATATACAGTATACAGTAATTTTGGCTTATCCATTGGAAGCAACTGCTTCTTTCATATTGTCATATCCAAGGGTTATAGTCAATTTACAAAGCTCAGAGCTTAAATGGTAATTTGGGAAATAGATTCTTTTTACACCTGGCAGTACATCCCCATCTTTGGAGAGTGGCAATAACATGTAGTGTTTGCAGAAGGGTCTGTTATAATGTAAAGAACTATTCTTTGCACCCCAAAAATGCCATGTCCCTTAAACTTGAGAAAAACACAAGCTTATTTGCACTAAAAAGCGTGGCCAAAAACAAATCTAGGAGGGCCGGGTGGATAAAATCAATTTGTACCTCTTGAATTATCTGTTCTCATGAGAGAATTTTACAGTAAAGCCCTGACCTCTCTTTTAAAACTATGGTCCAGACAGAAAGTCTGTCAGTTTTGTGATTTTGATAATAATGCACTTTATATTTTATAAATAATAGAAGCACATTTCTGCTACAGGTCTGGTACAGTGTGTTTCAATATTATACTCTAAATCAGTATAAAAATGGCTTTCTGCATATATGTCTGTCAGTGATCTATTTTATGGATTAGATCAAATTACACTGGCATGATTGAGTAGAGCAGGCACCACTTTGAAATTAATTTCAAAATATTAGTGGCCTGTTTTTTTCAGAAATATTGAGTACATTTCTCACTGGATTTGAATAATCAACATTTCTGAAACTCAAATACTTCAATAGATTTTTAAGTAACTTATTACTGCAGCTGCTGCAGATGTGGGTTAAATAACTTTGTCCTATCTGTAGTTTTGCAGTGTTGTCACATAATTCCTCTTCCTTCCATCAAGAGTCCTTTTTGGGGACTAAATTTTATGTGGTTTACACCAGGTTGGTAGTAGGTGACGTGTGCTGGCTATATCTCATATAATGTAGCCTCTCTTTTGCTGAAGTACAAACCTAGAAAGTTGTTATCACAAAACAGTTGTACAAGTGAGTTCCGCAGGACAATTAAAATGACTGTACTTTGCACCAATTCTATGAAAATATATAGCACATTACACTAACTGAAAAGCAAGTAAGTTTGATGAAAAAAATTGCAGAAAAACCATCCTTATTCCTATACTTAAAAGACTGGGATAAAAGATATCTAATGTGTCAAAACCAGACAGATTTAAAAACTAGAAATGAAGATGGAGATACTATTTCATAGTGACATCATATGTGTATCTCAATATTAAAACTTATTTTTTCTTAAGAATCTGCTGTTCTAAGGACCAGTTTCTCCCTGTCCATTTCTCTCAGACATGAGTAGTGTTACTGTGGTAGTAGCTTAAAAGTATCGGGTAAATAGACTACGGTAATTCTCCAATCGTATTCCAAGTAAATTTTCTTAACATGTTTTCAATTTAGTTAAATTTGCAATTAATATGTTATGGGCAGTGTTATTTTTCTAGAACGCTTCCCTTGTTCTCTTATAATGGCAATGAAGCCCACCTAAGAGGTGCCAGAACTGAGTTCCGGCTGGAAAAAAAGCCCTGTTTAAGGGGACCATATCGTTAAAATAGGAGAATCACATGCTTTGTGTTTGCACACAAATTATAGCACATTCCATCTTCCATTCATCAGCAGCACGCCCTTCCACGTCAAAATGAACAAAGTCTTTTCTTTAACATTGCTAAACCTAGGTTTAGATTTCTGTGAACAGGCTGATGATAGTAGCACCTTACCCATCCTTATCTAGATGCCTGCCCAAACTCACAAGAGGGAAAGTAACGTATATGTTCAGATAATAAACCAACATGACTAGGTTATTTTGGAGATAACAAAACCTTTTCTCCCCAAGCAAATGCAACAACATGAATCACTCTTGGCTATATCAGTGGAATACTTGTTTACAGCACATTTCCCCACATAAGTGTATATCCCAGAGCAGTTTGTAAGCTCTTGCATAAAGGGGGAAAAGGACAGTGTGAATCGGTTCTAAGATTTAGGGTGGTACCCAGTGTTGCATAAGCAGAATTTCCCCTATCCTCCCTATTTCACCCCCTCAGGTCCCACTTCAGATCTGCTCCAAAGCCTCTCCCAACCCTTGGAAGCGGATTTGGTGGATATCTGGAGGTCTGCCAGGTATGAGAGAAAAGGAAATTCTGTTCTGCTAGCGGTCAGACACAATTGGAATATCACCCTTAATATAGCTAATAAGATATTTGCAGTGATTATATCTTTACTATATGCATGTTGGCTGATATCCAGTGTTAATCAAACTCGAAGTAGACCTATTGATTGCAGTTGGTCTGGTCTCAGAACGATGGTTGCGTATCACCCATTATTATATATCAAGCCTTTGACCCTGAAATCTCTATCTGAATTTCTGAATTTAAAAATAGGATCTAAAAATCAACTTTTGTACAAACAGAAATTTCAGGTAAATGTTTAGCTCACCAAACTGTTTAATTTATGAGTTACCCCATATTTTCAAAATAAAACATTTTTTTAAAAAAAACCATTGGATTTTGGTATGCAACACAGAGAGGCAGGCCTCTCAGTAGAGTTGAAAGAAATATAGCAGCAAAAATGCTTCTTGAAATATAAGATGAGGTTGTAAAGTGCAGAGTGAAGGTGTAATATTGGATGCTATAGTGTAGCCTTCCTCAACCTGATGCCCTCCGGGTGTTTTTGGGCTGCAGCTTCTGTCATCCTTGACCACTGGCCTAGCTGCTTAGAACTGATAGGATCTGTAAAGCGAAGCTTTGGGGAAGAATACCATAGTGTTTCATGTAATAGTTGAACTGCAAGTCTCAAAATAGTGCTGATATTTAAGAATGATCCAAAATACTGTATCCTCTTGGGGCAACATCAGTGATATACACCCATTTGCACAATGGAAAGCTGCTCATGCAGTAGGACTTTTGGTTTTTCTTCTCCCCTCTCCATCCACAGCCTGCCCCCTAAATCTGTTCCAGAGGATCCTTCAACCATATGGAACAAGTTTTAGGGGCACACAGAGGGGCCAATGGAGGAAGGGGGGGGGAACCCACTGCATGAGTGGATGCCTGTTTTCACCCATGATATTTTATTGGGATGCAGATTGGTAGGAGCTTTTAACGTTATATGCTTGTTAGTGAACTTTTTTGCATTTTTAAATTGTTTAATAAAGTGGCTTAAAAACTCCATAGGGAAGAGAACCAGCAAGGTTCAGGAGGGACCGATGATCATTTATTGATAACCATGTTAATTGAAACTATAGCAATTTGTGTAGTAGCAATATATTTAGTTTATTATTTAGCTCTTGCTGTAGATTAGCTGCAGTTTGATTGAATTAAGCTCTTTATAATCGCAACATACTGGTTCAAATTCATTTGTATGTGCATGTAAAACATTTTCATCATCATCTTTGTTGCAATGTCCAAAATGAAATTTGCTTTTTCCATTTCATTGTTTTCAGAATCACTTTTATTTCCTAAATACATTTTGTAATAGTAAAGAACTGGAGTAAATATTTTATTTGGTTGAAGTGGAATGAAAACATGTGACATGCCATACCTAGGTATTTTCTGTTTTTTAAGCTAGAGAAATGCCCTTCTGATATTATGCTAGCTGAAGAACCTGTAGGCTCTCTAAGCAACTTTTTGTTTGTTAAAAATAATCTTGGCTCAGATGTCATGTTTCCAATCGCCCAAACCAAAAAAGAGTCATATTGTTGGTGCACAGCTCCTTTCAACCCTGAGCAACGATGGTTTATAGCAGGGATAGTTAACATTTGCCCCTGTAGATGTTGGACTACAACTGTCATCACCCTCAGCTATTCTCCATGCTGCCTGGGGCTGATGGAAGTTGGAGTCCAACAACTTCTGGGGGGCCACAGGTTAGCCACCTCTGCTTTACACTCTATCCTCCCTTTTCATGATCAGTTTGAAGAGTAAAATTCTGGTTTTCAGCTGGAGGTTTTATCATTAATTGTGAGTTTGTGCATAGTATAAGCTCTCTGGTTTGGATGCTCCAGCATGATGTAGCTTGCCCTAACCAGGTAATTGTTTCTCTTTGTACTCTTGACTTAACCAGTGAGATAAGAGAGTGCATGAGCAGAGGACCTATTCCCAGTCATCCAAAACATAATTTAGAACAGATCTAGTACAGCTGAACTTTTCCTGAGAATTATATACAAACCAATTCAAGCTAGTTTAACAGTTTTGGAATTTCCACTGACATATAGTATGGTAATCGTCAAGTGGTTCAGTAAAGTTTGATGACATGGTAACAGACATTTTTTAGTGAATGTCTGCAAGTCATCATTTGAATCTGCATGTAAAGGAAGTGCAGGAGATTTTCTTAATACTGTATGTATATGAAAATTGCAATCCTGTCACTATTTTTTGAAATTATTTCATTACCGCCATTGAGGATTTTTATGTGAGTGGGTTTTTGCTGTGGTTTTGCAAAACAAGGTTAATTTTGAGAGCAATCCTACATGTAGGTTTTTACGCTAACACTACTTCCAGAGCCACTCTGAATCTTAAGTCTGTAGATCTGATAGATTCATTTATTATATTTCTCAATACTTTCAATGATTTGCTTAAACACAAATATAGCTCTTGAGATAGCATTCATATGTTTCAAATGTAACATGATTGATAGCGATCAAAATCTCACTGCAGCCATAACTTTACTGATCTGACCATATTGAGATCAGGAGTGTGCTGTCGCATTGTGTACTCCCTCCTTGCATGAATCGTCCCGTCTCTTCATAGTTTACATTAACTATGTTGTCATTTCAATCTGCATTGCTGCTAGTCATGCTGTAGGATGAAGCCTACATTGTGCTAACTAAGGTTTGCAAAAGCACTTCAAACCCTGATTTCACAGAGCACCACTTTGCTTAACACATCATGGAGAGGGAGGAACTTGTATAGGAGAAGGCAGGACAACAAACAGGTCTTTAGTGCCATTTGTGCAGTACATGTTATCTGTGATTCTGGATTCCTTGATTTAGAAAGCAAGAGCAGAATATGGAGTTAAGATACTGCTCTGCCAGATGTGAGTTTGGGGGGCGGGTTACTGTTCTATTATTGTAACACTTGAAAATTTAATAAATGTACTTGAGATATTTAAAATGGTAAATTCATACTAACTTACAATTGCAAGATAACTGAAGCTTCACTGGGAAGCAAAAATACTAACCCTTAATTAGTTTTCTGCCCATCTTTGCCTCTGCTTCAAAAGTTTAAAAAACTGTAGAGCTGTGAAGTGAATGCAGGTTTCTGCTTCCTCAGTTTTTCCCATGTGCTCACTAGAGCAGACAGGGTTCTGGGTCAGAATAAATCTATCAATACTATAATGTACTAATGTTTTTTGTGGCAGCAATGAAGCCTCTGGCACTAATTTGCTGAGCTGTGCTGATGTTGCAGAGGCTGAGCAGCGATCATATTGCCAACTAAGCAGCAGAGGAGGCCTTAGAGGGAGCTTTGAGTCAGGGTTGCTGAAGAAAGGAAGGGAATGATAAAGAGGAGGCTGGGTAAAGGAGAAGGCAGGCATATTGAGACAGGCTATTTTAAGGAAAAATGATAAGCAGCAGCGAATAGGAGAGAAGATGTCAGCAAGGTGCCACATTGAGAACCCTTTAGAGCCGATGTCTGCAGGACAAAAGAAAAGGGATGGTGGAGTTCTGCACAGGGAGTAGGGAAAGAAGAGGGAAGGCTCTTATAAGCAGAGGGGAAGCAATGGCTTTATGAAAAGAGAAATGGAAGCAAGAATGGAGCACAGGAACATAAGGAAGTAGAGATTTTCTAAAGGAAAAGTCTGATGAGTGATTGACCACAGCTGTGGCCTTGGGTCTCTAATTTAGACCTAGATTGATGGAAATAATCTACATTAAAAGATGCTTGAGCTTTGGTCGTTCACTCAGTATTATGTATTCAAAGCGTTAAGATACTTCTACAACACATCAGTGCACACTGATTACTAGAAAAAAAAATCTGAAAACAGATCCTTTTCACCTCCCTCAAAATTAGCACATGACAGGGGCTAACTTTTTAGCACAGAGCAATCAGCTGTGGAATAAGGAATGAAAAGGATTTCCAGTGGCAACTTGTTTGCAAAAATGAAGGTGGTGTATTTACCAGCCTTTCATGTAGTATATGAACTGTACAACTATCATTTGGCAGAATTTTTACTAAGCATGGTTGTCTCTATTTTACATAAGAATTTATTATAGAATGTGTGTGGGAAAGCTGTATACATGCATATGTATGTGTACTGTTAAATAATGTCATTGCTGGACATAGCAAAATTCTTAAACAGTATCTATTCTCATTGGTGACAGATGAATTCTTGGATTTAGCCAAATAAGCATTTCAGTATTTTCAAATGCTCTAGTTCACAGTCTATGTTCTTCTCTGCCAACTAAAGCCCTGTGCTAACCCTGACTATGTTGTTGTGTGGGGGAAAGTGACCACCTTTAACATACATTCACACATCAACAAGCTTTCAAATATTTGAAATGAATTTAGCTGAGTAACAAACTACCTGAAAAATGCTAATAAAGATTACATATAACGACTGCTGATCTATCAGTTATAAATAGATACCTATGGAGAGTGCATACATGTGCTTGAGTTGTTCTTTATTACTACAAATAGGTATGAGGCACCTGAACATAGATCCCCTATACCAGTATAAAAGGCAGCCAGACAAAGCAGTGAAATATCAATGAATGTTATCTCTGGTTTTACACTTTCACACATCCAGTATATGCCCATTTTACTGGCTCCGATTCTTTAATTCTATATTTGCTGTTTTCTCCTTGCTTATGTCTTGATCTCTTTTTTCTGTTTCTTTCTGCAGTGCTGGAAAAGGTTGCTAATATCATTAATCTAGCACTGAGGCAAATGCAATAAAATATTTTGAATTCAATTGGGCTCTTAGGTTAAAATGCCATTAATATTCACATATGTGTCAGGGCTTCCCCAATGTTCATTTCCTTGGGCCATTTCAGAGAACCCCCATGTTTTAGGACTGCTGGCTGTGGTCTAGAAAGTATAGTTCACCTATTAGTAGGTAAGTGGTGTTTAGGCAATCCACCGTTTCCCCAATTTTTCAGAAATCGTCTGAGAAGGACCACCCCCAGTTTCATATTTACCAGGCTTGGCAACAATCAGATGCAAAAATGAACCCGCATAGAACAAGGTAGTAATTCCCACATAAGGTAGTCAGGAAGTAGAGCTGATGATGTAGCTCCATCCTTTAATCCCAGGTGGTAGGTTTTATCTGCATAGGGCTATAATAACAACTAGCTTTTATAACAGAAGAAACCCGAAATATGCTTGGACTTAAATATAAAATTTGAAGTTTATTTTGTTTTTGTTTAAGTCGTGTGTGTGTGTGTGTGTGTGTGTGTGTTTAGTCAAGAATTTTCATGTTTTAAACTCTAGATTTTTAAACTCTAGATTTACATATCTTATGCTCACATGAATGATAAGCAAACGGTAATCTCCTAATAAAAAAATAGTGTTGGCCTATCCCTATTGTCTTTTCATGGCAGCACTTTGTGTTTGAAGAGCACCTTGATAATTGGAGAAATTCTGTGATGAGATGTTAGGCAATTAGTAAAGAATAATGATGTATCATGCAGGTAATGGGGCAATGTCAGTACACATTTTAAAATATTAAGCTTTTATGCTATAATAGAAAACATTATCTACCTAATAATTTGTGACTGAGTCCAGCTATCCTACAAAGATATTCTAACAAGCTTAATATATAGCCTCCAAATAAAGATTTCCCATCAAGTGGTGACTAGCTAATCTCATTTCTAAATATTTAATCTTTCTCAATTTATTTATTTTTAATCCTACTTCAAGTTGTGTGTTTTCTTTTCCCACGAGATAATAGAACAAATAGCTCTCCTTATCAAGATCTTGCATGACATTGTCATTTTTATATAGTAAAGTATAAGTAGGTGGAGGGACTTTCTGTCCCCCCACCACCACCCATATATTAACGGACACCAGAAGCAAACATTTTGCCATTTCTAATTTTATTTTGACCAAATACATAATCCTAATTGTAGAATTATACAGTTCCAGAGTGGTTGCTTCATTAGTCTACAGTCACTCCTAGCCCTACTTACCTGAAAGTAAGCTCCACTTAGGAGTAGACATATTTAGGACAGCGCTACAGCACAACCAACAGACATGTGATACCTTGAAAGGCTAACCAATTTGTAGCAAAACATAGCTTACATTTTTAAAAATAAGCTCCAAATGGTTTAGCCCCAAGGCTAAACCATTATCTGGGTTGTCCTTTTCTATATGTTCCCCAGGTTTATGGTATTGATTTTAAGGTGAGGCAAAATGAACTGTACAAGATTCCAAATGTGGATTTACCATGGAGTTGTATGAAAGTATTACAATACCAGCAATTTTATTTTCATTCCTTTTCCTAATCCCTGGAATCTAATTTGCTTTTTTCACAATCACACAGTCTCTTCCCCAATTAGGTACTGCCAGTTCAGACCTCAAGTATGTCTGTGGACAGAATATTTTTGACCCTAGTGAGCATTACCTTAGAATTACTTTCATTGAACCCAATTTGCTTGACCTTCATCAGTATTGGAGAACCCAGTTTGCTTGACATTCATTCTTTTAAGCCCCAGAGATAGACAAAAATGGAACAGTCTCCCCTCTGGTTTTCCATTGAACTGGCTGGCTAAGGAGCAGGGTGCTATTTGCATATAAACTTTTAATTTTAAAAGAAAACAGGTTACTTAGAGCAACAACTGCCAAAGTTAGCACTTTGTACTTTTCTGAAGTACCAAAACCACAATCCTGTTGTATGGAGAATTATGACCCTCTCCACAGTTAAGAGAGATTTTAGAAGAGATGTAGTGAGTCAATGGTGCATGTTCAGGCTATACTACTACTAGTTCACATATGCACCTTCATTATTTAAATTATTTTTGACTGGCAGCTGAACGTGTAAATTGACACCATTGAAAAGCACTGCTGAAGTGATGAGAAGAGATACAAAACTTCCATCTAAGATGATATATGTCAGATGACCCATTCACGCATCATCTTATGAGCAAACCTCCCATTAACGGGATGACCATACACAGGCAAGATAAGTATTTCTGCATTAATAATCACCAGAAGTGCAGATAGCTAAAACTGTTAGTTTCTGCATTTTTAAAATGCAAAGCTGAGTATTGTTACATTTCACCCAAAAGTTCAGGAGGTTCCTTTTTTAGGATGCAGTTTTCTCGTTTTTAAAGGCTTATATAGGTGTATTAAATTTCTCTTCCCGAGTTGGTTTATTGAATGTTCAGGGTTGGGCATTTTATAGTCAAGATGTTACATACTACACATTTCACTCTTTGATCTGAATATACCTTGATTAGTGTAATATAACTGAGATGTGTAATAGGCATACTATACTCAGTCACAAAAACAATACATTTAGCATCCCAGGCAATGCTAGAAAGGTTCTCAAGGATGCCCCGCTCACCTGGACTACAAGGGCAGGGCCGATCCATTCTGCATGTTTTCAGCACACCAAGAAAATAGTTTCTAGTGGGCTTCAATGTGCTGGATCCAGTAGCAGCTCTCCTTTTTCTTATCCTGTCTCTGTTGCACCATAGTGGAGTGGGATGCCGTTTTCAGCGTCCCAAAAGATGTGACAATAAGACCATGGAGCTTCAAGCTAACAGCATGATATATTTAGAATATTTCATTGCCAGCACTTGGCTCCCTGATGCCTTCAAATAGCTTCATGATTTTTTTCTGTGCATTTTAGAGTCACATGCCTTTGTGGCATGGGAGACAGAGAGTGTATGAATGAAAATAACATCAAGTTCACTAACAATGTATTCCTAACCTAAGGCTGCAATCCTTACCCCAGTTACCAGGCAGTAAGACCCACTGAATTCAGTAGGACTTATGTCTGAGTACACATGGTTAGTAATCCATTAGTGTTCTTTCTTTTTCTTTTTTGCTCTTGATGTGTAGAGAGAGATTATGTAAGTATAGCCGTGAGTCTGTTCTTTATAAAGCAAACTCGCATGTGGAAGCATGGATGAAGCCAAGCTTTGCCTCATGCTAATGTTTGGCAGGCTCTTCAGGGAGACTTCAGATAGACTTCTGGTTTCAGGTAGCAGACACTTCAGAAATACTTGTTCTGGAAGACGCGTAAGAAGTACTGGTACTTTTGCTTTTCAAATTGTCTTCTGCCGATTAAGTCTATGGACTTGTATTATAATGTAAAGCTATTATACAATGTAAGTTGTTTGTACATAGTTGCAGCCTGGACAATAGCACTGCATATTTCTTTTAAACATAGCAAATTGTAATGTGGAGCACATTTGCCATGGCATGTGCAGCACCTGTGCTCTCCGCTCTTACTTTACTCTCTTTAGTAATGTGACAGTATAATTAGGTTTGGGATACTAACCTAAACCATGATCAAAGCTAGCACTTTAAGTACTTGTAGTCACTTTTCTTCTTACTATATGGAGCACCGCACTTTTATAAATACTAGTAGCACTGAGTTTCAAACTTTCTTTGCCCCCATATTTGTGTAGTCTTTACAGGGTGTGTGTTTAACAAAGGGTAATGGCTGTATGAAAATAGATTTTCATGAATGTGGCCACTGCCTGGTGCCTAACTTTTATTTTACGTTTTAAAATATTATAAACTGCTGAAAAGGGGGGTGAGATCCAGACTATATGTTGTAACTGTAAATGGAAACATCCCAAATTGCTGACATCTAGACAAAGCTGCTTTAAAAAGCCAACCCAAAAAATGTGCATATGTACACCCACAGGAGCACAGGCTTTCAAAAACATCAAAACTTTTAAAATACCGTAAGTAAGAACAGCACAAGAGCTTGTGTTTCAAACTTTGCATTATATTGACAGAGTATGAAGTAATTAATTTGGTTTTAAATGTAGAGTTCTGTAGACATAACGCTTGGTAATGGAAGCTTTTAGCATGGGGAATTACCTTGGATAGGCAAGAGTCACTCACAGCTATAGTTCACTGTGTGCATAAGCATTGCTTAAGCAGTTAGGAAAAAAATATGTACTGTTTCTGTAAACTAGTTTGACTTACACTGTATTGTATTTTCGACCGTAAAACAATCCCCCCTCCCCCAGCAAGGTAGAACTACAGTGCATTAGAAGAAACAGTCACTAGTTATGCTATTGCATTTGTGGAATGCTCTTAGCTTACAGAAAGTTTACTAAGGTTGGGTGGAAGTTTCTACACAATCATTAAATTTCTGTTGGTTACAAATAAAAACATCAGGATCTTTCTTCTACTTATAGAAGAAACTGACCTTAAAAAAAAATGCATTGTCTAATTTATATCCTTACCATCAACAAACGTGCTAGCTCTACATTATATGAAACCCTTAAATGTGCTGTTCCAGGTTTACTTCATGTTGCTAAATACCTTAAGAACTTGGAAATAAATTAACTTTGAAGGCCTGGGTAGCTTACAAAAAATTGAACCATTTTGTGCAAATATTTTTTTTCTTCTGAATACAACTATTTTCTAGATATCAGTCAATAAATGCTAGGGAGATTCTTTCTAAAGAGCCCAAAGCATTCATACTCTTTAATGTTCTCATGTGCTCTCATTCAGCTGGCACAATGCAATTACTGAAGCTAGCCTCTGAGGATTAGAAACTATACACAAACAGTTGTTAAGTGCACTATTTATGGTGGCGTCCAGATGTTGAGACTGCATGTACAGTTCCCATTACTCTCTCCTCACGAAGAACCAGAAATGCAGCCCTAATAAAATGATTAGTGTCAGCAGAACCCATTGTTTGCTCAAGGGTGTCCAAGGGGGTTGGACTCGATGGCCCTTGTGGTCTCTTCCAACTCTATGATTCTATGAGGAAGGTCCAAACACAAGGCCTATCTGATTAGGAACACACACAGCTTGATTGGGACCTTAGTCTTAAAGTGCCCTGCGATGTGTTACCAGTCTCGACTAATTAATTGAATTTTGCACAGTCCACTTTCATATCAGTAATAATCCTGACTGAGTTTTAGGAACCCACGTGATTTTATTACGACATAGTGACTATTATCAGTCATGTTGATTCTGCCACATCAGTGATATCTGTCTAATCAACTCTTAAAATGTAATGATTCATTCCAAATTCAGAGCATTATATTATAAGAATGTCACTCTTTACACTGACCTAACCTAAATATATTTAACTAGAATAGTCAGTATATTTAGTCCCTTTGCTAGTTGTGATTAAAATTACGTGAAAGAGCTTCTATAGTCAAATGGAAAATTGTGTAAAATGTACTAAAAATCTAGCAATGTCCTCTTTTCTAAGCTAATATACAATAAAATATTACAATATGATCCACAGATAGCTGAAGATATAAAGGGTAGGATTCAAAGAACCATGCATGGTATTGCTCCCCTACCCCCCGGTCCTGCCAGCCTGCTACAGTTCCCTTACAAAGCTATTCCCAGAGTTGGGGGGCGTATGCAGAGCTGCACTCAATATTGCGCCTGGGGTTGCATCTGGAAAGGTGCTCTTTGTATCCCATCCATTGTAGTTTTAATCCAGACAAATTTGCCAGGCTAGTTTTGTGGATCGTGTCTACAGTAGGCTAAACGGTTTGCAAGTTGTGTGTGTATATATATATACACACACATACTTATACAGATTTAGGGGAAGAGAAACTATAAAATTGGTGTTCCCCTTCAACTAGACCTCTATTTTCCCAATGTTCTTTTCTTAGCCTGAAGATAAAACGTTCATGTAAAAATATTTCTAAGGAATAATGAGCTGCTTTTTTAAAAAAGATAAAAAAACATTGTAATGGCACACAGGCAGTGTTTAACCTTAGTCGGTGGTGGGTTTGTTTTTCTTTTCAACAGCATGTGTAGTCATTTTAATTATCATTTTAGTATTCCTCCATAAGTGTAATGGTAATTTTGCAGCTGCACCTATAATCAGAATATGGCATTACAACAGTCAAGTTACTCAAAATCATGTGCATAGCAGGTAGCGGTTTACTCTGTGTGTGTATTCTTCCCCAATGGTACTATTCTTCAGTAGGATATTCTTAACCAAAAGGTGTGTTAAAGTCATGGCATGAAAAATTGTAAATGTAAACGAGTACATGTAATGCTAATTTAAAAGAATTTTCTTAAATTTATGTGATGCTTAATATTTCCTTAGAAAATTTGTTTTAAAGGTAGATCACTGTTCTGAAGGATGTTGGTCCTAATGGAATAAAAATAATGGAAATAAAATGCATGTGTTACAATTGTAGACATGGTAAAGAATTAAATGTGAACTTACTGTACGATACCGACTCTGTTTTCAAACAATCTGTTTTGCTGTTCTATTGTTAACATATATTTAAAAAGCAAATGTACTGTAACTTAGCACTTTTTTTCCTATGTGCCCTGTTCTCACTATACTAGAGGTACAAAATGGCATAGGTGTGGAACATGTAATCATGGCTGCATGTATATTTCAGGGTTTTTGCTTTTCTTGATGTACAAGACTGGTCTCTGCAGACATCATCTTAGGTGCAAAACCCTCTCTATCTATTGACTTATACTGTTACCTTACACAGTTCCAGAAATGTTTTTAAAGCAACTTAAGTTCAGGGTCTCTTTACATGATCTCTTTTCTAAAAGATAAGTGTTGGCCATTAAAGAGTAGACCTTGGGGATAATTCGTTTGAGCTCCTAAACACCTAGCTGAGGATGTAATCACATATGCCTTTAACAGGATAACATTTAAAGTTTTTGAATGTGGCATCCCCACACTTGCCATCAAGCAAGTACAGATTTGAAAGGGATGCACTGTATACTGCAAAACTCAGAGAAAGATCATGCCAACAAGAAATGGCCAGAAATGGCCACTTTGCTTGTATGTCTATATGCATGGAGTGGGGAGCAAAATAAAGAAAAGAAAAGTGGAATTGAGTATTAAGGGCATATGCAAATCTATCCTGAGACAGCACCACATATAGGTGTCACAGTAAATTTGCTTAATTTCATTACAAGCATTGCAGAACATCAGAAAACGAGGAAGAATGTACTCTCGTGAAGAGACCTCTCAAGCAGGACACAGTAACAGGCTAACAATTAAATTCCGTATTTTGTTATCGCTTCTTGTTTGGGCGAAAGAATTAAGACTCGGGGTCCTGTTCACTTGAGGTACTTACAAAAATGAAAAGGGAGGCATTCAAGTACATGAATACGAGCCATTGTTTATTGAAGGAGGGTATATTTTTTCCAGAGCAATGTGTTGAGTACGGACAGGTAAAGGGTCTTAGTGAGAGAAAGGATGCTTGAAAAGGAAGGAATACAAATTATTTTGGCTGTGCTGCAATCAAAACAAGCCTTAGGACACACACACACACACACACACACACACACACACAGAATGACACATTTCAGAGCAAGGTTGAATATTCTCTCACATTTAAAAGAAAATCTGCATGGCTCTAGAAAGCTAGCATGACAGAGAAAAATGGTTCTAACACAGCCTTTTTCTGATGTGCTGATTTTTCTGTACAGGAGTTTGTAATATGGAGAAGCTTTAAGTCTTGTAGTCCCTTGTCTTCTGAAGTAGCACAGTCCTGGCAGGACTATACTGCATACACATGTGGGTGAACTCTCAGCTAGTCAGCACATGACGACACACAGCTTGAATGTGTGATCCACTTCCCTTGAAGGATTATGTCGGATGAGAGAGAGCTCCGATTACCTATTCAAATCCATATATATGGTCATCATTTTAACCAATGTGATAAACATTAATGCATGAAGTTCTTCAAGCAATTAAAAAGCTCTGCTTTTTAACTAGGCTGGGATTGAGAAGACACTGAATTTTTGCTGAGAGATGTCAGTAAACCAGGATCAGATGTGAAGCGGGAAAGTAAGGCTTATCTGTAGATCAGTATGTGCTGTGAAGCATCAAGCTCAAAACTAAGCAGCCAGGAGTCAGAAAACAAAGATCACAACCAAATGTACATGGATACTATGGGGCTCTCTTCAGAGGAAGAGGGATTCAGAAAGGCAAGGTAAGATTGAAATAATAATCAAGTTGCTTTAAATCTTACAGAGGTGATGAGTGAAATAGTAATCAAGTTGCTTTAAAGCTTACAGAGGAGATAGGCTTCAAAATCCATGTTAAAGGGAAGATAGGAGGTAAGGGTGTTTAGGTGGTGGTAGGGTTTTAGTAGTGAAAAACAGACATATCAAATGAGATATGTGGCCATAATGGATGGCAGAGATATGTACAAAACCAATGACAGGCACAGAGTTAAAAAAAATGTCCACGATCAGAAGACAGGTGTTGTTCCTGGGATCAAAGGGAGCAGGGAGATGCTTTGTATGGAGAAAACGGAACTAGGAGGCTTAGTGATGATAGTCAATGAGGTAGAATCATTATGGCTTGTTACATTCCAAGGCCACTGCTATGTGCAGGGAGAAGATTTGTAAATCTAAAGATTTCCACCCTGTTAGCAGTTTTTAGCTCTGTCAGAGCACAGGGCTAAAAGCTTGGTAGCACCCAAATCTTAAACTATCCCGTGGTCTACTGTAAGTTTATTCATAGACTGATTACTGCTTCCAGGCATTTCTCTAATTATTCTACAGCATTTCTTCACATTGGACTGTTAAAGGTAAACACAAGATGAAGTGAAGCTTAGATTAAAAATGAGTACCTAGAGCTCTAAGTTTAAACTACTTAATAGTTTATCTCACTTTGAATTTTTTAAAAAGTTGAATCATTTGCCACCGATTCCAGCTACCCGTACAATGCTTCATTAGTTTGGTTTTTGAGGCCATGTAAATACCCGACCCTGAAATTCAGACTAAGTAAGCCTATCAGCAAACTCCCTGTGTTACACTCAAGATTTGCTTCTAAAATCTTCAGCATACTCTAGTATTAACGGGGTGTTCAGATGTGACTTGTCATGTACTGTACTCAAAGGTTCATTGATCAGTGACTGTATTGTACTGTATGAATAATCATAAATTGCCTTGTATTGTTTATAATAAGACTGTACTAAGTACCACACAGATTTCCATGTTCCAAGTTTGTCAGCAATGCATGTGGGCAGTTAGGTCCTGAAACTATGTGGTGCTAACTCTTCCATATCTAATGGTGCTTTTGTGGATGCTAACTGCTGACATGCTGGGGAGAAAAAAAAGCTTGAAGTTGAAAAGTGTCTCATCCGTTCGTAAAAGTAAAAAACAACCATGATTTAAACTTGAATTGTTTCACAGTACCATTGACAATCCGGTGTTTTATATGTGTGTACTTTTTATTGGGTTTTCAGACGATTCTTCAAAAAGCAGCTCTCCCATTTCTCCTATAAATGGATTTGTATTTGACCCAGGCAATAGCCTTTTCATGTTGACTGCTTATCCCTGCATCTCTGAATCCGGTGATTATTCAGCCTGCTTATGTATTTTCAGGGGGGTGGGCAGGGGAAGTCACATGAGATGTTCTTATTCACACAATCATTCCAGAAGAGTAAGACAGTTTCTTCTTAAAAAACACTTATACTGAGGCCGGATCATATATATTCTAGAACACTAACCTTTGGGTTTGATCATCCTGCTTATAAAAAACAACCATAAAACCGTTTCATACATTATAGTCAAATATGACTGAATAAATGGAAAGGAAGCTCAAACCAATCATGGCTAGTGTACCTGTATTACATGTTTATTTGCTGCAATCACGTGTAACATTTTTAGATGTACATATGAAGTGTACATCTTAAAATGTGCCTGCAAGTAGAAGCGGAATGGTGATAAAAGTGAATCAAACCAAAGTTTTCAGAGGTTGAGAGTTTAATGAGTAATAAAATCATGTCTCTAGAGGTCTAGTGAAGGCAAAATGGAGCAAAGCTTAATTTTCACATCAAGCGACGTGCTTTAATGCTGCTCTGTATCCATTTATGTGAAAAGCTGCACATACCTGTAGTGGTGTTCAAACATCTATGAAGGGGGGAGCATAATTCTGTTTCCCACATGATCTTATTTCACACAAGGATGGGAATTGCTTGATGACATGAATTGGCCTGTTGGTGATCGTTATATAGGCTCTACAATTTATAGAATCCTGGCAAATCAAAATACTGTAGTTCTGTTCTTTTACAGTTCACCTACACTTTGAAGAGATGGGAATATTCCTTGTCTGCCAGCAGTGTACTTACTACTTTTTAAATAAAATGAATAGAATTGCTCAAATACTCAAATCTCAAATACTATAAGGGAGATTGCAACACGTTAAAAACCAAACAACTCTCACGACTCTGGAATAAAATTCCAATTTTAACCCACTCCGGACTCCAAGTTTAAATGACCATCAATTGGACATACTATTGTACTGTTTCCCAGTGTCATTAAGGGGGGGGGGGTAGGCAGCACAAAGCATTGTGAATGTGGTTTCAGCAAAGAGGCAGAGAAGTAATATCCCTAGATTGTGTGAGGGGGAAAGAGAGGAGGTAATGGCCAAACCCTGGTGCAAATATAAAGGCATCAAGTTAACTTCAGAAATACTTAAAACACCTCTAAAAGTACAGTAGTATATGCCATCCATAATGTGTAGACTACATTCTGCACTGTACCATTTCAGACAGGAGGTAAAAGGTAAGTTGCTTTCTTTTTTTTAATGCTACCTCGTGTAAAAAAAAACCTCCCTGGTAACTTGTCTCGCCAAGGGGAGAGGCATGCTGTATGCTACATGTAGGAAGTTACCTTTGTAAAAAAATTATATTTTTTATTTACTCATACAGGGGAGCATTCAAAGATACATTTCTCCCCACCTGTTGTCTTCAACTGGTACCGTCCAGAAATAAAGCACCACATTCTGCATCGTATGTTAAAAAAAACCACACATTCCTTACTCTATGAAAAATGATGCCCAGTTATACATGTCTCCTTATGAGGTGCCTGGATAGGTACCCAAAGGAAGAAAACTCATCACTTAAAAAAAAAAAGCCAAAGTGTTTCATGCCTCCATGGCCACTGCTCTCCCTTGCAAACATCTTTGTCATACCGGATTTCCTAAATTTTTTGCTGGAATAATTTTTTAAAAATACTGAGCTGCTTTTTGGAGGAATATTCATATATAGATATATATATATATTTGTCAGTTTGACAAGTCTATTTGCCCCATTATCAACTGAATTTACATGTTGTTTGCCACTGTTTGTTCTGTCTTACAATAAATTGCTTACTTGTGTAGTCTTACACATTTATTCTGTTTTTAAGCTAATATTGAATATATCAGCTTCACTGAAATTTGTAGAAGTATACATATCCCTGATGTTGCTATATATTTAGCTCAAATGCTTGCACAAACGTGTATCTTATCTATGAGAAGAGAGGATCTCACAGCCTTAAAAGCCTGCTTCTTTGTATCCATTTGATTATTCCAAAGAGCTGCCAGAATGTTTTATTTTAGCGATAATACCCCAGTAAACGGGAAGCACCACTCCTCAGAAGCTTAGTGGCTTATGAAGAAAAAAGTGCAGTTGGTCTTCTAAACTAAAGTAATGATCTTTAACTGAGTAGGAAAAAGAAGAAGAAGAAGAGTTTGGATTTGATATCCTGCTTTATCACTACCATAAGGAGTCTCACAGCGGCTAACATTCTCCTTTTCCTTTCCCTTCCTCTCCCACAACAAACACTCTGTGAGGTGAGTGGGGCTGAGAGAGACCAGAGAAGTGTGACTAGCCCAAGGTCACCCAGCAGCTGCATGTGGAGGAGCGGGGAAGCGAACCCGGTTCCCCAGATTATGAGTCTACCGCTCTTAACCACTACACCACACTGGCTCTCAGGAAATCATAAGTACAGTGGTACCTTGGTTTGCATACATTTTGGATTACAAACATGTCAAATCCAGAAGTGCGTGTCCCAGTTTGCAACCTTTTTTGGGGATTACAACCCAATTTTTTTCGGAGGCTCCATTAGCGAAAGCACTCCTTGGGTTACAACCTGTTTTGGTTTACAAATGGACCTCCGGAACGGATTATGATTGTAAACCAAGGTACCACTGTACAGTCACATTAGAACGTGCTATTCACAGTGCAAAACCATACTGGTAAATGTCATGTAAGTCAACAATGCTGAACTGCAGCAGAAGATGGAAGTAACTGACCCTAAGGGGTTATAGACTCATAATTGTTAATTGTTTGTCATACCAAATTGTTGTTAACAATTGTTAATTGTTGATGAGCAAAAAAATCTCCAAGACTGATCTTCTAGTATTAATGAAGGGCTTCATGCAACATTCATAGGTTTGAGTTAACCCGTAGCTCATCTGTAGCCTTCGAGTTGTGATGTCAAATGCTCCAGCTCCTATGGAAGGAGGGGTAAGAGGCCTAATTCAGACATTACTACTGCAGCATGGGAGCGGGTTTCATGTGGGGTGATCCCAAGTTACACTGGTTGGATATGGAAAAAGATTCATATTGGTTGGGAAAGTTAGTGGTTCCTTCTCATATTAATGTCACAGCAGCCTCCTGGGAGAAGTAGGCAGAAGTTGCATTCACCCATTATTACACAGATCTGTCCTTATTTCTCCTCAACTCCCCTTCCCCCAGACCATTTTTCTCATAGCTGAGCTTCATTTCCAGTTTTGAAGCTTGGCTGGGAAACAAGGACCAGCCAGGAGGAGGTTGCTGAGAAGAATGGCAGAAAGCCATGGAAACATTTGGCACTTTACTTAGTCTGCTCCTCCATCACTTGAAATGCATACACCCTCCTGCCATTTTACCTAAAACCTAAAGGAAATTCTGTTTGTTCTGCTGCCTAATATAAGCTGCATAGAAATTATATGTGGGATACTTTCAAACACACAGTCTCCCAACTGCAGTCCAGCTCGAACTTTACCAAACAATATTGTTGACCATGTAACAGAAGAGATGGGCAGACCAGAATCTGGGCTGATATAAAAAGCGCACCCACCCACAGACTGACACATCACAGCCTGACCCGGTGATGTAAGGGGGGAAATTGGCCCACCTCCATGCTTTGAATGTGTGCGCAACATTTCTCCACCCCCATCGTTTAGCCCGGACACTGAGATCCAGCGCCGAGGGCCTTCTGGTGGTTCCCCCTCATTGCGAGAAGTGAGGTTACAGGGAACCAGACAGAGGGCCTTCTCGGTAGTGGCGCCCACCCTGTGGAACACCCTCCCTTCAGATGTGAAGGAAATAAGCAGTTATCCTATCTTTAAAAGACATCTGAAGGCAGCCCTGTTTAGGGAAGTTTTTAATATCTAATGCTGTATTGTTTTTAACATTTGATTGGCAGCCGCCCAGAGTGGCTGGGGAGACTCAGCCAGATGGGTGGGGTATAAATTATTATTATTATTATTATTATTATTATTATACAGTCATGACGGACCACATGATCTGAGCCGACTTGCATACACTACTATGCACGTTTGGTTAACGTAGAGGCTAAGCATTCAGAGAAAGTGGTGCCTTCTATTGTATTCATAATCCCTAGCATTACAGCAGGGAGAGAAAAACAGTACAGGTATACAGAAAGCATCTACATTCGATAACTAACAGACTTAATCTGATTTCAGAAAATAACTAGTCTGTTTTCAACATCAGGAAAGAAACGTTTATCCTGATTCTGGCTTCTACTGCTTATATCCCCCCCCCCCCTCATTTTTGGCCTCATTCTATCATGCATCTACTGCAACTACATGATAAGCCAGGGAAAGGGAGCTGAAATGTTCTTAGAAACAAAAAAAAACTTCCAAGTACAGAATCCAAATTCTGCTACAGAAAGAAACTGCAAATTAAATGGATAAGGTAAGACAAGGTCAGTATGCTTTCCAAACCCACCATTACATACCAAAAATAATATGAAGGCTTTCTTTCAAGATTGACTGACATCGAAAGGACATTAAAAGCTGTGGACCCATATATGGTCAAAACTATATACAAAAATACTACTTACAGGTGGGTTTTCCTTGGCTCGTTGAATCTATTCTGCATCTTCATTTGCAACTAACTACAGTCAGAGGAGAACCATGTCTGCTGGAGACTGTTTTGGGGGTTCCTCACTGGAGGAGGGCTCTGTATACACCATATGTCAAATGCACACACACATGAAAAATAATGCTGGAAACTATAGTCGTCTCCCCAGGATCTTTAACAAAACTACAATTCCCAGAAAATATGTGTTCTTACCAGTTGGTGACCTTCAGAGCAAGACTTGTATCTCAAGTCTCTGGCTTCAAAATGCCAGAGAGGATGCTCAGGAACAATTGTGTCGGCCACCCATTTCACCTTGCCATTCAATAGTGAGACCAGAGCTTTGCTGGGGTCATCAGCTTTCTCCACTGCCAAGTCCCCTAAGGCATTTAAAAACACATCAGGGGGGGAGTGTCCCTGTTGGTCCAAACTTAACCAACAAGGGAATGCATTGCACTCTTTCATATCACCTGGAGCAAATATTACATCAAGGGTGTGCCATGCTGGGGTGCTGGACCAATGACCATCTGAGAATGACCTATAGTTGTCATAGAGACCATGAAGTCTCAAGCTGGCCCGACAGCAGCCTCCCCATGGATATTTAAGTCACCCAGAATTATCGTTTTAGGGTCTTCCAACAATACCACAGAGACCACCACGGCCAGCCAGATCAGAGATGCTGCCAGGCAACAGGACAGTTGGTAGACCAGCAGCAACCCCATTCTCTCTGACCAGGTGCAGACCCTCTAAGCCCATCCCAAGATCAAGAGACTTCCTAGCCAAGGAGATGGTGCTCTTATAGGCAATAGCAGCACCCCTACCTCAGCCTCCCAGTCTAGTCTGGTGCAGCACAGCAGGGTAAGAATATGCCCGCCCAGCTCACTCACCCAAGTATTGGTAGTGCAAGCCAAGTCATCTTATCCACAATCAAGTTGTGGGTGAACATTGTTTTTTTACAGACTGATCTGGCATTCCACAACAGCACCACCAAACCAGAGGGCTTAGTAGATCTCAACCACTCCCTGCTACCTGCCCATCCAGGAGCATTCATGCACCACCATTCACACCATAAGCAGATGGGTTTGCCTTGAGACAGTCTTTAAACCTCTTTTGTTGACCACCAGCATTATGCTTTCCATTTTTAAGTTCTCAATAAGTAATACAGTGGTACCTCAGGCAGTGGCGTAGCGTGGGTTGTCAGCACCCGGGGCAAGGCAAGTAATGTGCGCCCCCTAACCCGTGGATTTGCGCCCCCTAACCCGTGGATTTGCGCCCCCTAACCTGTGGATTTGCCCTAACCCCAGATGTTGCGCCCGGTGCGGCCGGCCCCCCCTGCACCCCCCACGCTACGCCACTGACCTCAGGTTAAGCGCACATTGAACATTTTCCTCACCACTATCGAGTTGGAGCAAGAACCTAAATCATATCACTACCAAATCTTGCCACCACCAAACAAAACCGAAGTGACAATAACAGCATTTACTTTATAACCTCAGCGATGTCGAGAAACAAGAGGGCTTCGCGGGGATTGGGGAAATGAACAGGGTCCAGATCCACCGGGGAGTGGGGAAAACTACTCTCACACCGACGGCCGGCGCAAAGTTAAATGTGCCCAATTCGGTTCCGCAGAAGGGCATACAAGTAACCACTAACATAGACGGTAACCTTTTATATAGATATACGGTATATAAAAGGGTGCCGTCTATGTTAGTGGTCACGAATTTCGCAGCATCCTTTTACAGTGGTACCTCGGGTTAAGTACTTAATTCGTTCCGGAGGTCCGTACTTAACCTGAAACTGTTCTTAACCTGAAGCACCACTTTAGCTAATGGGGCCTCCTGCTGCCACGCCGCTGGAGCCCGATTTCTGTTCTCATCCTGAAGCAAAGTTCTTAACCTGAAGCACTATTTCTGGGTTAGCGGAGTCTGTAACCTGAAGCATATGTAACCTGAAGCGTAACCTGAGGTACCACTGTAGCTATAAGCAGTGCTTTTTCAAAAAAGATCTGTTTAGGGGTACTCTCCTTTTGACTCAAGAAAACCACCATTTTATAGTTCAAATCAGGGAAAATAAATACAGTAAATGGACAAAAGTAGAAAGATTCACAAAATGTTTAGCACCGGCTATAAGCAGCACGGGACGCGGGTGGCGCTTTGGTTTAACCCCAAAGGCTAGGACTTGCCGATCAGAAGGTCGGTGGTTCGAATCCCCGTGACGGGGTAAGTTCCTGTTGCTCGGTCCCTGCTCCTGCCAACCTAGCAGTTCGAAAGCACGTCAAAGTGCAAGTAGAAAAACAGGCACCGCTCCAGCGGGAAGGTAAACGGCGTTTCCATGCGCTGCTTTGGTTTGCCAGAAGCAGCTTAGTCATGCTGGCTACATGACCCGGAAGCTGTACGCCGGCTCCCTCGGCCAATAAAGCGAGATGAGCGCCGCAACCCCAGAGTCGGCCACGACTGGACCTAATGGTTAGGGGTCCCTTTATCTTTTCATAAGCAGCACAAGCACTCTTGCCTGCAACCAGATATTTCACAGGTCAAACTATTGTAGCACAAAATTACACAAACACCTGCTGGCTGAGACAGCAGGATAGGCAAGGGCCAAGCTGTTGCAAAGTCAGCTCCTCACTGTTTTACTGTGCTCTAGGAGGGAAAGGGCAGCAGGGCTTTTATATTAAGGCAGGTCCTGGAGCACACTCCCCACCCCAGCTGCTTTCAATTAGCCAGCACTTAAACAATAACCCTTCTTTTGAAGTTTAATATTCTGATGTCAGGTGACTTGCAGGAGGTGAAAAGTGGCTGCTGAGTGTCGGCCAGTTCCAGCAGAAGGCAAAGGAGGAATGGCAAGTAAAGTTATTTGAATATACCTGTAAACAGCTAGCTAAAAAGACAGAAACAATTAGGAACAGAACAAGCCAAAAGTTTCTTAAGGAATGGGAGTGTTATAAAAACTATCTAGAAAAACATTGTTCTCAAATTAAACCTTTATTACGCTTTGATTAATTTTTGCAAAAGACAAAACAGCTATTATAACCAAGAAAGTTAATACCAAGAAAGTGGAAACATTTAGAGAAGGCAGTTAAGGAAAGGAAAAAATTGACTCAAATTGAAGTAGTAGACGGAAGTCAAATAAAATTTTAGAATTTTTAAGGTTTGATAAACACAACAAATATGGATTACGGGTGGTGGCAAATATATTAAGTGGTTACGTTATTTTGTTTTCTCTTATGTATTTGCTTATTCTTAGGCTAGGCCTGAATTATGGATGGAAAATGTATATGGATGTATGCAAACAAAATGTAATATAAATTTAATTAGATAAAAATAGCAGAAACTATGGAAACACTTGGCAACTGGTGGCTCCCTTTCATAACTCTTTGGATGTTTTTTCCAACCTCAGAACAAAATTTTACAAATGCTGGTACCAAATCACTCCTTCAAAGTTAGCTCCCAACATTATGCCATATTTTGCTGTAGCCAAGACGTTTGCAGATACAGACTGCCTCAGTTCTCAAAAGCTCCTAATCAAAGTATGTGCCATAATTCCTATTTCCCTACAGCCCATCAAGTTGTGAAATAATTCTAAGTTTCCAGTTGATAACAGCAATAAAAATTCAGCTATCAAATGTAGGGCAATGGGACCAGATCCTGTCCGATGCATAGGCAAAGCATGTGAAGCAAGGCCAATGGCAGCAAGTAAGGAAACAAACACATCAACCCCCCCCCCAAAGTAATAGAATAACTATTAAAAAAAAATAGTATGCCTTTTATAATAATCAGCAGTGGGCCCAGGGGATATGGCCTTTCCATCAAAATTTTATACCAATTTTACTGCTCGTATGTGTAAGGTAAAGGGACCCCTGACCATTAGGTCCAGTCATGGCCGACTCTGGGGTTGCGCGCTCATCTCGCTCTATAGGCCGAGGGAGCCGGCGTTTGTCCGCAGGCAGCTTCCGGGTCATGTGGCCAGCATGAATAAGCTGCTTCTGGCGAACCAGAGCAGAACACGGAAACGCCGTTTACCTTCCCGCCGGAGCGGTCCCTATTTATCTACTTGCACTTTGACGTGCTTTCGAACTGCTAAGTTGGCAGGAGCAGGGACTGAGCAACGGGAGCTCACCCCGTCGCGGGGATTCGAACCGCCGACCTTCTGATTGGCAAATCCTAGGCTCTGTGGTTTAACCCACAGCGCTACCCATGTCCCAATCAATGCTCGTATATGTGGACCCACATAAAATGAATTGCCATAATCCATTGGGGGGTGGGATGAGCAATTTGGACCAATGTTGTATAAGCAGCTCCCCATGCAGGGATCCCCATGTGGACACACTTCCAGCATTGCTTTCCCATCACATGTTATGCTCTCGCTTTTGTTCAGACCCGTTACGTATCTGGCGTATCAGAGTCTGGGTGTGCAAGGGCACCCGTCACGGCAAGTGTCGGTGAATGTTACAAATTAATAAATGGTAGAATTTGGATAATATTTTGAGTATTGAAGGGAAGATGCCAAGCCAGGGCCTCACCTGGGATAGAAGTTGTGAAGAATGACAAAAAGTCATTAACCTATGGTTGCCAGATTTGTTTCAATGAATCGGGGGACATTCTTAATTTTTTTTGAAGATGAGTAGCAACAGGGAGTCAGTAGTGGGGATGGTGAGGCAAAAGACCCTGGGCCCAAGCACACATGCATATTGTAGAAAGGTGCAAAGCCCTTCTTTCGCACCCTGCGAAACATAAATGCGCAGAGTTTTAAAAAAACTGTTGCAACCACCAAATGGCATTCACCATAGAGCCCACCACCAAATTGCATCCAGCACATGATGGCAGAAACATGATCCTTAATCCAAAGAGGATCCCAGACCCAAGTGAAAGATCAGTTTGTAAACAGAACAAGCCTGGATACAGGAGAGTAGATTTTCCCTTTAGCTAGTCAGGGCTGAGAGAGCCTATTCCTCCCCCCCCCCCCCCCCCAGCAATAGAGGGCCTGGAAGCTAGAAGATCCCGCAGCTGCTAAGTGGGTTTCTTTCTGCAGAGTCACTGTGACCCTGACCAAACTTGCAGCACACTTTCTATAAAGGTGGCGAATTTGGCTAGTTAGCTGGAACTTTCTTTTCCTCAGCAAGGCTGCATCTAGAATCCTAAGTAAAAAGCCATTAAAATGAAATAAATAAATTGGCATTTATTTACGCCTCGGATATTTCTACCATGCCATTGAAAACTCTCCGTACCACAAATAGCTTCATCTGCTGGTTTCTGCACATCACTATTGTATGTACTCAGAAACCTGGGGCTTTTTTCAGTGAAGAACCTGGACTGAGGCTTAGAGTAAGCGAAGAGATTTGTTTAAAAGTTTATTACAGGTGTTCTTCCTTCAAGGATTCTCTGTAAGTCTTGGGCTGGACTTGTCTGTGCCTCTCCCACAGCATTCTGAAATTCTGGCCTGCATCAAGGAATAGAGTCAGCATAGACCTTACACAGTCTAGGGCTGCCATATGTCCTGATTTTCCATGACATGTCCTGGAATTCGCCTCTGAAAATGGCATCCTGGAATATTTATCGGATAAATCTCCGTCAAAGAGGGTTAAATTGTGCCAGAAATGCCAAAAAAAAAAAAGCTCCGAAATTCAAAATTTATTGCCGCTTCTACTATAAAAAGCTCGACAACTTATGAGGTTTGCGGATTTGTTGGACTTATTTTTTTAAAAAAGTGGAGGATCCATGAGGATCCGTGTAGATCCGCCTTTAACCCAGACCCCAAGTTTGCAACCATTTTAAATACAGCGTTAGGAACAACTTGCAATTACAAAATGCAATCGCGCACATAAAAAAAAACATCGTGGGTCCTGGAAACACGCGTCTCAAAACCAGGGCAAAGCGATGTGTCTAGTTACGTTATTTTTCTACCCTTCTTTTTGACCAGTCTCCAAATTGTCATGAAATTCAGCTTCCGTAAGAACTTTGCAATTGCACAGGCTTCAAGCCACAGATCTGTGAGGGAAAAAATGGGAGAAAGAGCGAATGGGGTGGGGAGCTTTTAAAATATTGGAACTGAAAACAAGACAGAAAGTGTTGTCTAGGACCTAGGTCCTAGAATATCCGACGGCTTCTGAGGTGCTGCCTTGAACTGTACTAATCTCGGGAATTTCCAATCTGCTTGAACAGTGTGTGTTTTTGTGGTGAAGTTTCCTCACTTGTTTATGCCATTATTCAGTGTGGTTGGGGTTTATTATGGCTGGACAAACCAACCGTCCTTGGGCTCGCTCTACGCCTTTGAGGCGAAAAATAAAATAAAATATGTTCGCCATCGGCTTCGGGGGGGGCGGGGCGTCGGAGAGCGGTTATTTCGGAGCGCGAGAAGCTCGGTCCCTTGGCTCCTCCCCTCCCTCGCACCGCGCGCTGCACGTGGCGGGGGCGGAGTTTATAAAGTCCGCTGCGGGAGCCGGCGCTCTCCATTCGCCCACCGGCCGCCGCGATGGTGGCGGTGGCGCGGCAGCAGCGGACCGAGGCCGGGCACGCTGTGGCGACAGCCGGCGTCGCCGGCGCCCTGAAAAGCTCGCATTCGAAGCGCAGGCCGGAGGGATGCTTGAAGCCGACGGGACGCGACGAAGGAGCGGGGAAAAGGGACGGCGGCTGCGGAGACGAGAAAGTGAGTGGCCGGCCGACAGGTTGCTTCGCGGGGGTCGGCTAACGGCTTCGCGCGGGTTTCCCCATATATCAGACTTCCGCGCTCCCCCCTGCGGCTTCTCTCTCTCTCTGGCCCTCCGCGGGTCTCCTGCTGGCCCCTCAGCCCGAGCGAAACCTCGCACTCGACGGGGTGGCCCATTGAAATCAACGGCGAGGTCGCTCACGGTTAGCTAACCTCCGTTGTTTTCAGCGGGTCGACGCTCGCACGTCTGGATCCCTCTGGCCCGGAGTCCCGTTTCTAATAGCCGAGGGCAAGAAGGGCTTGAGGGGAAACCGCCCAAGCCCTCTTCACGTTTCTTGTTGCTCAGCAACGGGGATTAATGCGCCTGCAAACTGCTCCTGAAGCTGGAGGTTCCATTTTACTGCCCGGGCTAATAGCCATTGACGAGAGTCCCATGGCCACCAATTTCGCAGCGCCCTTTTATATACAGTGGCACCTCGGGTTACATACGCTTCAGGTTACAGACTCCGCTAACCCAGAAATAGTGCTTCAGGTTAAGAACTTTGCTTCAGGATGAGAACAGAAATCGTGCTCTGGCAGCGCAGCAGCAGCGGGAGGCCCCATTAGCTAAAGTGGTGCTTCAGGTTAAGAACAGTTTCAGGTTAAGAACGGACCAACCGGAACGAATTAAGTACTTAACCCGAGGTACCACTGCAAAAGGGTGGTGCGAAATTCGTGACCACTAACATAGGCGGCACCCTTTTACATATATAAAAGGGTGCCGTCTGTGTTAGTGGTTACTTGTATGCCCCGCTGCGGAACCGAATTGGGCACATTTAACTTTGCGCCGTCCGTCCGTGTGAGAGTAGTTTTCCCCCCTCCCCGGTGGATTGGATCTGGATCCTGTTCGTTTCCCCAATCCCCGCGAAGCCCTCTTGTTTCTCGACATCGCTGGGGTTATAAAGTAAATGCTGTAAATGCACTTCGGTTTTGTTTGGTGGTGTTAAGATTTAGGTTCTTGCTCCAACTCTTGATAGGGGTGAGGAAAATGTTCAATGCGCGCAGCAGGTTTTGGATTTCGTGTCTCTTATCAGTGGTAGGGCTGGGAATGAAGGAAGAATAAACGACGGTGCTCCTGAGTATTATTGTGGGAGTTCGTAGTTACAAGTTGTGGAACTTAAGCCTAGTCATCTGTCTCTAGAAAGCAGAAATAAAGTTCTGAAATTGAGAGTTGGAACCTGTGTGTGTGTGTGTGTGTGTGTGTGTGTGTGTGTGGTTGGTTTGTCTGTCTGTCTGTCTGAAGTGAGAGTAGTTAGTCCAGTTTGCATTTTGGGTCCTTTTCAATCGTATCAATTAAAAAACACCCTTCTAGGTACCCATGTTATTAAATTTAGAATAAATGCTTTGCCTTTGGTTCTGAGCACGCACACCATGCCCTCAGTTCACTCAAATTAAAACATACATGTTGCCCATACATATATGTTGAAATTAGTGGGAGGAATTACCCATTCACCTTGATAAATATATTTAAGGTGATTAAATGATTTTAAGGGCTAACTTGACTGGGGATGTGTTATTTACACAGTGCATCCCCTGTTTGTTTCTTGTTTTATTACTGAACTGCTCCCACTACTGTTTGGAAGAGTATGTAGGGCCATCACAATTTACTGAAAATTAAGTTTAAGAGGTTGAAGATCGCAGCCTGATTTGCTGTAATGCTGTCCCCTCTGGTAACACTTTGAAAATGATTATTTAACTTGAGAGCATGCATATACTTGCTGAAGTTCATAAGGTAAAAGTGATCACTAGGTGAGCCTATTCCTGCCTATGATAGTTTATTCTTTCGTATCCAGCTAGTTACTTTACCTGTGTAAAGCATTTTCAGAAATTTGTTGCTGATTGATATTGTTTTTACTTTTTTAAAAAATCTGCTTTATTGGGTTTTCTAAAATTGCAATGAAGAAGTGCAAGGTTCCCACTCTTTGTCCTTGTTCATTAAGGTGAATCTAATAGCTAAAACAGAGTAAGTGCATGACTTAAATGAACCCTGAACATGTTAAGAAGAAAATCCTTTTTAACAATCAGTGGGGTTTCTGAAGTTAGTTTGATTCAGTTTTAGATCTTTTTGGAAACTTTTACTTTAAACTAGCATTGTGTTGTCTGTCTGTTTGCATAATGGACAAATATATTCTCAAAAGGTTAAAAAACAACTATATTATGACAGTTTGGTTTGATTCATTGTTGATGTAGTGCTTCATTTGCTGTAGAGTTAAGTAACTTTCAATCCAGATTTTTTAAAGAAAATATTTCCATGAGAGGAAATATTGAAAATCCTTTCCAAGAAACGAAAATCTTCTCAAATAATTGGTTGAACAGGTAACTTTAAGCAACATATCTCTGCTTGGTTTTGATTTACATAGCTTGCATATTTTAATTGTGATATTTCAAAATAGTCCAGCCACTCCTGAAAGTAAGGGATGGGGGGTAATTAGTAGCAAATGGAGGAATAATAATTACCATAATATACCCTTGGTTCAGATATTCTGTAGAAAATGTTATAAAGTTAACAGACACAAAATACACCAGTTTTGTTACTAGCATTTTCAAGTGCTGATGTTTGGATGTTTTATCTTGCCGCCCAGAAAAGAATTAAAGTACATAAATGAGATTACATTTAAGAATTCTACACTTTTATAGAAAGTCTAGCTTTTAAATTGTGTGATTTGTTAGGGTAATATAAGGGAGTCTTGTGTCTACATGCTATACCTTTAAATCACATTCAAAACACTTTTTTCCTCTCAGAGTTCTAGGTATTGTAGTTTGTTAATGGTTGCTTGGAATTGTACCTCTCTGAGGGGTTAACTACAGTGCTGAGAATTCTTTTGAGGGGGAAAATGCATTGTAAGTGTGTAGGCAGGTTAATATTAAACTTCTGAAAAGTTATTAGGGGCAAAACGTAGAATATGTCAGCTGTCCTTAATTGCAGCAAAGTGAACACCACATCAAACTAGATTAATAGATTTGCAAAACCCAGCACAAGCAATTGAATATGTTGTGTAGATAATAAGGCAGACTTACTCACTTCTGCATGGCTATCAGAAATATGATTCTCTTTACTAGGAGATAGGTCAAAAATTGAATTAGTTTCTATTTTCAAGCTACATGGATATGACTATATTTATACATGATCTATGAAACGTGTATCCTGTTTTTAAATCTGATTTTGATTAGATTGTATATTATAGGGAGTATTTTTATATATTCTACTGTATTAACTAGCCATTATAATGCTGTAGCATGTGGTGGAGGCGTGGTACTTATGAGTTCTCATCTTCAGCATTGTTGTGGCTTATTGAGAAGAGAGCTGAGGTTGGTATCAAGCAAATGCACCAGCAGGAACGGTGGATGAACTCCACTGGTGCATTTGCACCATATTACCACCTTGTTCCTCTCCTCCCAGTAAGCTGCAGACTGGAGGTCAGGACAGTGCTGCCACATCAGCAGCTGCTACTGTGGTAACTCAGTGTGAGGAAATAATTGAACAGAGCAAAAGCATAACAGACATGTCAAAAATATAAAAAGTCTGAACACTGTGATTGGCACTTCTTAAAGAGACTTCTTAAAGGGACGCGGGTGGCGCTGTGGGTAAAAGCCTCAGCACCTAGGGCTTGCCGATCGAAAGGTTGGCAGTTCGAATCCCCGCGGCGGGGTGCGCTCCCGTTGCTCGGTCCCAGCGCCTGCCAACCTAGCAGTTCGAAAGCACTCCCGGGTGCAAGTAGATAAATAGGGACCGCTTACTAGCGGGAAGGTAAACGGCGTTTCCGTGTGCGGCTCTGGCTCGCCAGAGCAGCGATGTCACGCTGGCCACGTGACCCGGAAGTGTCTCCGGACAGCGCTGGGCCCCGGCCTCTAGAGTGAGATGGGCGCACAACCCTAGAGTCTGTCAAGACTGGCCCGTACAGGCAGGGGTACCTTTACCTTTACTATATGGTGTAACTAGTCTGTCTTTTTTATTCTGTATTGAAATGCATATTCTTCATAGAAATATAAAAAATAAACTAAGCTTGATTTCAGAAATTCGTTACTGTATAAAATATTTCTGTATGTTTAATATTTAGGGAAGGAAACAACTCTTCTTTAAGTGACAACTGTTCTGGGATGCCTTGTGCCCAATGTTAATTGCACAGTTCATAGCCCTCTAAACATAAGGGTACATTTTAGGAGAAACTCCCAAACAAACCTTCTTTGTCACAGATCTCTAATTTTTTTAATGCTCTTCAAAAAGTAGAAAACTTTATTAGTAGTTTCTCAGTACTGTGTGCTAAATCTGACCTTTTAGTATCAAATATCAACATGCTTACAGGTGATCTTAATCTGCATACTCTCAATGATGGTTTTGAATCAGAGTTTAGGAAGATAGCATGTCAAGAAAACAGTGTCCTGGAAGGTGAGAATTAGGGTTTGGCTGGGTGCATGCTGAGAAGCTGAAAAATTCTGGAATTCTCTCTTTGCCTGTATCCTATTAGCTATTGAATGTTCAGGGTTGGGGCTAGAAGCCCTGTAGCACTATGCAGCACAGCAAGAGTTTGGGGGAGGCAGGAGTCCCATTTATTTCTTTAGCACATCTGAAGATCTCTCCCCACCCCATCCTGCTGGCCTGAATAGACATCAGATTGGCCATTCTGGAAACAGAATGATAGATTCCTGGACTGGTACTGTGAAATGATCCAACAAGGTTCTTCATGTGTTCTTGATCTTAGTTTTTTTGGAATGCTCACTGATAGTATGCATCCCACAAATAATCTCTGGGCCACCACAAATCATACACCCACACCTCCAGAAAAACTTTATAAGATGGCATTGACTCTTGGCCAGTGCCACACTGAGCAGAAGGCACTGAAAGGGGAAGTACCCAAGCCCTTTACAGTATCTTGCACCAAAAGTATTTGGTCATATGTCAATCAGTGTCATCTCATAGAGGGTGTTTGGGGTTGCCCAAATATTATTTTTTGTAATGGTCATATACCGTATTTTTCGCACTATAGGACGCACTTTTTCCCCTCCAAAAATGAAGGGGAAATGTGTGTGCGTCCTATGGTGCGAATGCAGGCTTTTGCTGAAGCCTGGAGAGCGAGAGGGGTCCGTGCGCACCGACCCCTCTCGCTCTCCAGGCTTCAGGAAGCTATCCCAAGTCTTGCAAGCCCGGCGGGATGTCCCGCGGGCTCGCAAGGCTTGCGGGCAGCAGCCTGCACCCAAAAGCTGGGGACAGCGGGGAGGCGCAGAGCCGCCACCCCGCTATTCCCCGACCTGATCTGGAGGCTGGCGGGGGAGAAGCAAGCCTGCTTCTCCCCCCCCCAGCCCCACAAGCTCGGGGGATAGGGGGATGGCGAAGCGCCGCCATCCCGCTATTCCCCGACCTGATCTGGAGGCTGGGGGTGAGAGAAGCAAGCCTGCTTCTCCCCCCCACCATCCCCACAACCTCCAGATCAGGTCGGGGAATAGCGTGATGGCGGCGCTCCGCCATCCCGCTATTCCCCGACCTGATCTGGAGGCTGGGGGTGGGAGGAGCAAGCCTGCTTTCCCCCCCCCCAGCCCCACAACCTCCAGATCAGGTCGGGGAATAGCGGGATGGCGGCGCTCCGCCATCCCGCTATTCCCCGACCTGATCTGGAGGCTGGGGGTGGGAGAAGCAAGCCTGCTTCTCCCCCCCCCCCCCAGCCCCACAACCTCCAGATCAGGTCGGGAAATAGCGGGATGGCGGCACTCCGCCATCCCGCTATTCCCCGACCTGATCTGGAGGCTGGGGGTGGGAGAAGCAAGCCTGCTTCTCCCCCCCACCAGCCCCACAACCTCCAGGCTTCAGGAGAGCCCCACCGCCAGCCCCACAAGCTCGGGGGACAGCGGGAGAGGCGCAGCGCGCCCTTCCCGCTGTCCCCCGACTTGGCTAGAAGGCTGGCGGGGGGAGAAGCCTGCTCCTCCCCGTTGCCAGCCCCGCAAACTCGGGGGACAGCGGGAGAGGCGCAGCGCGCCTTTCCCGCTGTCCCCCGACTTGTCTAGAAGGCTGGCGGGGGGAGAAGCCTGCTCCTCCCCGTCGCCAGCCCCGCAAACTCGGGAGACAGCGGCAGGGGCGCAGCGCGCCCTTCCCGCTGTCCCCCGACTTGGTTAGAAGGCTGGCCCAGCCCCGCAAACTCGGGGGACAGCGGGAGAGGCGCAGCGCGCCATCCCGCTGTCTCCCGACATGGTTTGGAGGCTGGCGGAAGGCTTCCTCCTCCCCCAGCCCCGCAAGCTCCCAGAGCGATGCCAAAGCTGCGCGCAGCTTCGGCATGGCTCTGGGTCCCGTTCTGGGGGAGGGGGAAGCTCGGGCTTCCCCGCCCCAGCCCCGCGCCTGGCGGGGGGGGGGAATAAATTTTTTTGCCTTTATTTCCCCCCCCAAATCTAGGTGCATCCTATGGACCGGTGCGTCCAATAGTCCGAAAAATACGGTAACTGTTTTGATTGGAGAAAATTAGTGTTGAAAGCTATAGTCATCCAATCATGGATATGCTTGTTTTGGAGGTTCAAGGGCAGATTTTGACTGGTTGAGCTGTATTTTGATCCTCCAGAACAATAAAGAACTAAAAACCTGTAACCAACTTCAGTAATTCAGTGTGCCCACACACTTTTCTTTACCCTCACCCCCATAGACTGCATAACACTGTGATAAATACTGGTTGTGTAAATTTTCTGCAGTTGTATTGATATTCAAAATGTTACATATTGCTGGAGATGCCTTTGGTGCTAATAGACCTCCATGAATAGTTTATGGTCCCTGGAATACAAGCATCCTTGGAATACAATTTTGTAGAGAATGAAAATAATAATGTTGGAGACTTATATGCCATTGTTTTGGCTGGGAAACATGTACTGTATCTCCCTCTAGTGCCTAGTTCATAAATAACAGCCCACCATAATTCATTCCCTTAGCTCAAGAGTTACTGCTGTAAAAAACACATGTAAACTTATTAACAAAAAAAACCACTCAGAATTGCCTCTGAAATACTAATAACAGTATTTGGTTGATTATTTTACCTTATAGAGTTGCATTCAACACCAGTCAAAGTATACCCATTGAAATAAATGGATAAGACTAACCTAAGTTCCTGCCAACCTAGCAGTTTGAAAGCACGCCCAGAAAAGTGCAAGTAGATAAATAGGTACCGCTCCGGCAGGAAGGTAAACGGTGTTTCCGTGCACTGCTCTGGTTTTGGTGTTTCGTTGTGCCAGAAGCGGCTTAGTCATGTTGGCCACATGACCTGGAAAAACTGTCTGTGGACAAACACCGGCTCCCTCGGCCTATAAAGCAAGATGAGCACCGCAACCCCAGAATCATCTGCGACTGGACTTATCTGTCAGGGGTCCTTTACCTTTTACCTTTTTAGGTTCAGTGGGTCTACTCTGTAGAACTTAGGATACAAACCACAGTTGTGAAATGTGATACTTCAGATAAAAGGGCAAGAATAAAAGCAGTTGCAATTTTTAATGTACTTACATTTAATATGCTTACACGTATTTTAAATTTCTACTTGAGTGTCTCATTTAAATATGTTAAATATGTTCTTCAGTGCAAAACAAAAGTAACAACTGATAACCCAATTTAATTACAGTTACCGTAGGCAGCTACTGAGCCTAGTGGTTTTAGGGGGGAGCCTTAACTTGCCCGCACTGAAATGCATTCTTTTATTATTAAACTTTTGGGGTGGAAAAGAGGCATTCTTGCTTCAGAGTTAATATGGAATTTGAACATCCAGGTGCAGTAGGAATTAAAAACAGAAACGGAATGGGCAATGATGGAAGATATTTAGAGACAATAAAGTAATTGTGTAGAAAGCAAATGTTACTACTACTACGGTTATTTGCATTTTTATCACTTTTCAGTCCACAAGAGTTCCCAGAGTGGTGTACAAATTTCATTGAGGACACTCCCTGCTCTCAGGCTCAAGATTTATGGGACAAAAGAAAAAGAGACTGGGAGGGAGTAAGAAAAAGCAAGTTACAGTTTTAATAACAGTTTCTGCAATTCATTATTGATTCAGGTTGAAGACAAAATAGAAAAGGAACCCAAGATGGAAGTGATACAGAAAAACAAAACATCAAATACGAAGGGTATATTTTTGCCAGATCAAAGTCGTTTGAAAAAATTTACCATTCCAAAAAAAGCTCCTGATAAAGGTACAGTAGACAAATAACAAAATACTCATTCTTGATCATGTGTTATAGATTTGCCATAATTTAATAAGCAAAGAAACAATGTGATATGTGATAGAAATTGTGTCATTTTCAAACAGTTCATGTCATTGTCCTTCAGAAATGTATACTTTCCAAGGTCAGTTGTATCCTGACAGTTTCTGATGTTTATAATAGGAATTGACACTACCTGTGCCTTTTCGTCTCTCCTCTCTTCTGAAGAGTTTCCCCATATGAATGGCTGTGGTAGCATCCCTGTCTGGAAGAAGTAAAGTTATTGGTTCCACAGGACAGAGCTTTCTGCCATAGCACCAACGTTATGGATTGTTATCCCTAAAATGAGTTACTTGATCTTGTTACTACAGTTCTAGTCAACAAATCCAAACCTTTTTATTGTGCCAGGCCCTCAGATTTTAGGTTTAGCTTTTGTCTGTGCTGGATTTATCCTTGTTTTCAACGTTTCTATTCTAGTTCAGCCCATCTTCAGCCTTTTTATTCAATAATACTATTCTGTGAACTCCAACAGAGATGTACCTGCGTTAGCCATTATAATCTTTCAATAAAGATTGATCAAATTATTATTTTTTGTAAATTATTCTGTATTAGATTCAAAATTAAGTCACATTTCCAAAGAGAATCTTAATGGTATACTTGTGTTTAAGCATCCTTGCCAGTTGTGGGAAGTGGCAGATGCTAATACTATTATCATCATTATTAAATTTAAATCTTGCCCTTCCTCCCAAGGAGCCTAGGATGTCAGATTCTTCCGAGTACAGTAGAACCTCTACTTACCACCGCCTCTACTTGGGCCCAGTCCAGGTTGTGACCGCAGCAAACCCGGAAGTAAATACCGGGTTTGCCGCGATTCATGCACGTGCAGAAGCAGCTTCTGCCGTTTGTGCACGTGAAGAAGCGGTTGCCGCCATCTGCACATGCACAGAAGTGTGCCACCGCTGAATGCACCTGTGCACAATGGCGCTTCTACCAGCGACCCAGATCAACTTACAGACGGACCTCCTGAACTGATTACGTCCGTATGTAGAGGTTCCACTGTAGTTCTTCCTGCAAGGATTCCTACCTTCTGCTTTAAATATTGTCCTATGATGTGCCACCACTTCCTGAGTAATTGTACGGAGAAAAAGGGCTGCTCCCATTAGGGATGCACAAACATGCTTCAATCTGTTCCAATATTTATCTGTACTTTCATCTGGTATTTTCTCTTCCACTGCAGTTGGTTTATTTTGCCAAGTCTACATTCCATTTCATCTACTAACGCAGAAACATATGTAGCTTTTATAGAGCGCGTAGACATGCACAACTCAACCACCAACAGATATTTACAAATTTGTTACCTCTGTGTATTGCCTTTCAATTTTAATTAATTTCTACAGGGAATGGTTAGTCTTTTGCAGCAAAACAACAAAGGGCTTAAAAATCAAAGTTAATGAAGTGCCTAATTGACCATCATAATGCTATCCATGGTTGCAAACTTAACCATGTCTAATAATCCCATTGTATTCAGAGGGGCTTACTTCCAGGTAAATGGGGTTAGGATTGCAGCTGCTCTTGCTGCCTTGATTTTGCCAGCCCAGCTACTATAAATTTGCCATCCTATCTCCTTTCCCTCACTCAGGCATCAGCTATTTAGCTGTTCAGTTGTCAAGAAAATCTGAAGGGTGAGGGAAAGGAAGATAATTTTAAATTTAATGTCACTTTTAAAGCAGAAAGTTAAGGTGGTCAGTAATGGGTAGTCAGAGCCAGATGATTCTTTCTACTTTGGCAAAGGGACCTCTTTCCATAGGGAAAGAACAGCATTGAATGATGCATTCAAATGAGTTTGAAAAATCATAAAATGTAGCAGATTAAGGCTAAATCCTAACCCTAACTACCTGGCAGTAAGCCTCACTGAAGTTCACTGAGATTTACTTCTGAGTAAACATAGTCATGATTGTTGTCTTGGTTGTAGCAAAAAATAATTAAGAGCAAGAGAAGTAAAGTGGCACTTGTATACCTCAATAAATATGCAAAAACTGTATGATGCAAAGCAATTGACTTACATATTTATAACATGTGCATGTTAAAAGGTTAGTTGCCAAGAACAAAGGTGAAAGCTTTCACAGGAAGACTCCTTGCCACAATTGGGGGTATGCATGAAAAATGGTTTACAAAGGGACATGAACCATCTTAATTCTCTCAATCTCTACTTGTATTCTTTCAAAGAAAGGTTGACTTAAAGCCTGCAGTCAAATTAGCTTAAATCAGTATGTGAACGTCATCCCATATCCCTGTTTTTGCTCCTTTTTGCTTCCTTAGTTTTGCAAGGTCACAATGCTACCATGACAGTAGAAGCCATAACTAGCATAATTCCTCTGACTAAGCAACCGTATTCTTTGAACTGTTGACCAGCCTTCCTATAATTCCTGTCTGTCTCCCACCCTTCCATAACACCTGTTCTTATGCACTGTGAATTTTCTTCAAAGCTTTCTTTCTGATTACCATTCTTGCCTGAGTCTCCTTTCTCTTCCTTTTCTGTTTATTTTTACCACATAGAGGAGGACGCCATTCCTAATAGGGATGACTCCCCCTACTGGAGAAAGGTAGGGTCTTCAACTTACAACGTCCTCTCTAGAGGGACAGTTAGGTCTTCATGTCTCTCTGTGTGTAGAGAAATGCTTGCTTGAATGCTTGTTTTGTGTAGATTTTCCCTTTATCTAGTCCTTCCTTCATCATGTTTGCTAGATCATCTGAGTAAGTTTTTTCACTGTGTTTTCCTGGTTGGCTGCCCCCTTCTTCATTTCTTCATTTCAAAATTTTGTTCTCGCCCTCCACCCTTCCATCCTACCCTCTCCATCTTGTATCCCACAGATTGGTGGAAACACAGACATATATTGAGGGGCCAGGAGAGGAAATAGGAACCCCCTGGTTTCTTTATATCCTGGATGACCTCACAGTCCTTTCGCTGCCTCTGTGCAAATTTTAATCCAAGCCAAACTGGCAGCTTCCCTTTCCTTACAGAAGCTGGATTGGAAACTCCTTAGTACCTAAGCAGCAGGATGCTTCATGCCACCACACCAGTTCACCCAAGCAGTGTCACATGTGTCCCTGTATAACATAGATACTACTTTAATTAGCAATGAATTAATTTCCATGACCTAATTTAAGCAAGATTTTCTCTCCTGAGATTTTTTACTAAACCTTGTAACGACAGTAATCTCTTTGGGAGATTCTTTTGCCTGTGACCTGTTGCCAAGAATGTTGCTTAGTAATCCCCATGACTGTAATTCTAATAGATTTCTTAAAACTTTTTATTTATTTGTGTTTAGGTTTACTAACGGAGTGTTCCAATAATCAGAGAGACAGTAATGAGATTAAACAACGGCTGATTCAAAGTTGCCTTGACAAAGAATGTAACCTTGAGTCTTTGTGGCAGTTCAATAAGATAAAAATGGTTCACAATAAAGATCTGGAAGAAGAATTTGTCGCAAAGAGGTGAATTGCCCTTATATGAAGAGAAATTAATCCATTTTATTTTATCATATTTGTCTTCCATCCTTACTCCCCATAATTTTATATGTGGTGTTTTCTCATTGTATTCTAAAAACAATTACATGAAAAAGAGAGAGAGACTGACCTGCCCAAACCCACCTAGTGAGCCCCACTGCATGGCTGGGGTTTGAACCCATGTCTTCTCCATTCCAGATCCAACATGCTTGTCCATTACATGTGCAAAAGCTATAGGAGCCCTATCAGAAAAATCAAACACACACACACAACTAGCTATCCATGGTCATAATTGAGCATAGATGCTGAAGTTTAGTTCTGGTTTCCCCTAGTCCCACTTAGGCAATTCCTTCTCCAGTCCTGAGCCATACACATTGGACTGCATGATGTGACCCTCTAGGCCACCTGCCTTCCCTTTTGTTACACCCCCTGCATCCTGAACCACATATGCTAAGCTCCATTCTGCAGGAAATCCATGCCCATTCATCCTGAATCATCCACCTCCTTGAGCCTCATATGGTTCAATGGATTGTAGTAAAAAGATTAACAGTATTACATTTTTTCAGTTTTAGAGATAGGCAGCAGCTTTACTCATCAAACCAGACTCTTTCTTGGATATAAAACAATGTACTAAAGAAAACCATCAACTATTAAGCAACTATCCATTTGCAATGTGGTCAGGGCCAGATTGTTACCTTTTCTTGCAAGTGGGTATAAAGAAAATCAAATACACCAGTATTATGAAATTGCTTATAATCTAAGAAAGTGAAGAAGCATTTATCTGAAATGTATATAATTATTTGGAAATGTGTATAATGTGTTATTTTTATTTCTAGGACTAAGTTGCGTGAAGCAGGAAGGCAAGATAAAGAAACATCTAGCTTTTTACTTGTCACTAACAAGGAAGTCTCAAACATTTGTCAGAATGGCCTGCACACTGGTCATTCCAAGAAAGAACAACTAAATATTATGAAGCAACTTGGAAATCCTCAACTTGGCATATATTTATTCAGACACATTGATGTTGCTCTGAATTACGCATCCGAACACTCAATCCCAATAGAAAATATAATTATTTTCAGGGTAAGTTTTATACAGAAATGGTAAATACTAGGCAAGTGTTGTGTAGCATGAGGAGTCATTGTTTTGTGTCCGAATCTTTTCTCCCAATGATTTTTTCCCTGACTATAATGCATTTTTGTATGCAGAAGCCAAATTTAGGTTGCTAGGTAGGATGCTGAAAGTCGGGATCGTTCTCTGAAATGCTACTGGCTCCATGCGCAAGGCCAGCTAGACAGGTGCAGCTTTATAGTCTCAATGCGTGGGTCAGACGATGGTGTTGGGAGGAGCAGTTTGAATTTGTTAAGTGCTGAGTGTGTTCGTCACAACAAAGAGGTAATTACAGGCCATCTTCAAACTGAGTGAAAAAGCGGTCCTCATTCATAATCTAATACAGAAATACCATCAGATAATAGTGGTTAGTATACCTCAGATTCATATACATTTTTACTAAAATCTCAAGAATTTATATTTTCATTTCCTATGCAGGATTTAAATATCTTGCATTTGGACAAGTGTTATGTCTACTCCAGCTATTAAGTTTTTATACTGAAGCCTCTATGGGTGAGTGATAAGATCACATACTGTTTTTTTAAAGAAACCCTCCATCTGAAATCAGAATATAGGAGTGCATTCTTGATATTTGTCTGTGGTGTATATTTTATTTTCATGTTTGTTAACTCACAGTTCATTATTTTACATTGACTTTTTTTTTTAAGTTATATTCTCTTAAGGGGAGGGGAATTTTTCTGTGTTTAAAAAGCACTTTGTTCCATATAGTTACTTCATAGGAAAAGATGTCCAGCTAGGTAACTGAATGCAATCATATGAGCATTTTACTGAAAATAACTCTGTTTTCTTTGATTTAATCTGATAGGTTCTCTTAGGAAAAGTGAAAAAAATTCAGCCTCCTAAAGGCAAGAAGAAAGTTGCTTTGGATCCAACTCCAAAATTTGATTGCCACGTGTCCAGAATTCATCCTTCAGTTAAGGATTCATTGGAGGACCAGGCCATTGGTTCTTTGGTAGGGAATCCTTAACTTTTGCACATGTGACCTACTCAGATGTCATATTTCATTTTGCCTGTTGTATTCTTGAAACTTTGTTCTTTTATTTTTAATTTTTATATTCTATTATTAATTTATTATGAGTGCAGAATACAGTGGTGCCCCGCAAGACGAATGCCTCGCAAGACGGAAAACCCGCTAGACGAAAGGGTTTTCCGTTTTGGAGGTGCTTCGCAAAACGAATTTCCTATGGGCTTGCTTCGCAAGACGAAAATGTCTTGCGAGTTCCTGCAGGGTTATTTCCCTCCTCCTCCCCCCCCCCTTTTCCCAAGCCGCTGATCCGCTAAGCCGCTTAACAGCTGATCCGCTAGGCCGCTTAACAGCTGATCGCTAAGCCGCTTAACAGCTGATTGCTAAGCCGCTTATCAGCTGATCCGCTAAGCCGCTTATCAGCTGATCCGCTAAGCCGCTTATCAGCTGATCTGCTAAGCCGCTAATGGGCTTGCTTCGCAAGACGAAAAAACCGCAAGACGAAGAGACTCGCAGAACGGATTCTTTTCGTCTTGCGAGGCACCACTGTACAACTTAAAAACAGTACAAAACTAGAAAACTGTTTTGTAAAAATTGTAAAACATGCTGGAACGCTCACCTTAATAAAGTCTTTGTCCAACACCCAAAGGACATGTTGACACCAAACTATCTTCTCTGAAAAGGGCACTCCATAACTGAGACCCCATGACAGGGAAGGTCCCCTCTCTGGAGGAGGTCTTCAGATGAAGAAGGAAGGAATGGTATTTATTGTTGCTATTGGGTTGTGATGGGATTTGAAATGTGGAAAAAAAACAGACTCTGACTTGACCATTTTGCAGCCATGGAAGTTTTGAAAGCATTTTCAAAGCAGACCCACAAAGAGCACATCATAGTTTAAGGTGATAAAAAGCAGTCCTGACCACAGTCTGCACTTGCTAGTGTTAACTCTAGAAACACTACCAATCTGCAAACTTGGTGCTTTGGGGGGGGTGCAACTTCCCATTTCCACCCATAGCATGTCTCCCAAACCACAGCGTCCTCATCTTCGAAGATTTAAGTATAAGATAGCCCTTTTTGCAGGTGGCACACTGCTTTTTTTCAGTGGACCCGCAGAACTCTATCCCCAAATTTATGACAATCATGTAGGTTTGCCTCTGAAGACAGTTCGGAAACTTTAGCTAGTGCAGAATTCAAAAGCAGGTTGCTCACCTGAGCAAGAGGGTTTGAGCATATTACACTGATCCTAGTCCAACTGTGCTGGCTACCAATTAGTTTCTGGGCCCTATTCAAAGTGCTGGTTTTGACCTATAAAGCCTTAAACGGCCCAGGATCGCAATACTTCAAGGAACGCCTCTTCCCATATGAACTTACTCAGACCCTGAGATCATCTTTTGAGGTCCTTTTTCATGTGCCTCCACAAGAGATCCAGAGGGTGGCAACATGAGAGCGGGCCTTTTTTGCAGTGGCTCCCTGTCTGTGCAATTCTCTCCCCAGGGAGGTTTGCCTAGCACCTTCATTATACACCTTTAGGCTGTTCTGGCTTCTGGGATAGCTGTGCAGCCTGCATTCGCTCCATAAGACGCACACACATTTCCCCTTATTTTTAGGAGGGAAAAAGTGAGTCTTATAGAGCAAAAAATACGGTATTATCTAATCGCACAAGTTCCATAATGGCAGCAGGAAGCAGATTATGAAATCTCACAGTAGGCAGATAGAACTAGATTTAGTCAGCTAAACAGCTGGGCAGCACTAGACTCTAAGCAACTGGGAAACTCTGCAACATAAACCCCCATCATAGCTGCCATCACACAAGCCTGGGTGGCAGTAGCAAACCAAATGCATTTTGACCCATTTGCCCACCTTGCCATCAGACGCAATCTACATATAACAGCCAAAAATCTTGACTTAAGAAAAGCATGGGCAGAGTGAGTATCTCTCACAGAACATACATACACAATTTTTTTTGTATGGCGTCTTTTCACAGTTCAAGCCCATGCTCAAGGCAATGGGGGACTCTAACTCAAAACCCTGGGATTTAGCGTCTCATACTCTACCAATTGAGCTAACATCAGAAAATGCACAACTAAGTGGAACAACTTCCACATAAATCACAAGATCCAAAGTAAAGATAATATAATAAAGATCATAAAGTATATGAGCAAAATTTGGCCCAGATGTCCTGAGTGCAGCAGACACACCAGATTTCTTACAAGCAGCACATTCCATCACCTCAGGAAAACTCAATAAGTCCCTATACACATTAGTAATGCACTAAGGCCAATTAGACATAACTGCACAGTGGGGAAAAGACCTGTGTTGTATCAAATCAGGTACCCATGACATTAGACTTAGAAAATATTCCTCCAGGCTTACAGGACACCAACACACCTTGGATGCATCGACCTAACACCCACAGATCATTGCTGTTGATGTAAACCATGTGTAGGCAAACTAAGGCCTGGGGGCTGGATCCGGCCCAATCGCATTCTAAATCTGGCCCACGGACGGTCCGGGAATCAGCGTGTTTTTACATGAGTAGAATGTGTCCTTTTATTTCAAATGCATCTCTGCCCTGTAATCAAACCCTTTGGGACAGAAGTACAGACTAGAATTAACTTGGTTCTGGACAAATCCCTGTTACATAGGAGGCACCAACATAATAATTGGCTACATACCTGCCCAGAAGGCAGGTTTCATTGAGCCATGCTCACATCAAAATGAATAACCCTCCCAACATTGAAAGCCCAAGTCACACCAGGCACAGAGAACTGGATACAAGACCTACACGAGAGAAAATTCTGCTCTATAAGCTACATAAAAACACACCTGTCAGAGCTGCCTCAGGTCCCAGCTCACAGAGGACCAATGCCAGTCCGTTGTTATATAAAATAGCCTTTATTCAAGTTCAGTTTCTCATTTACAGCTACAGCGCGCAGCTCTACGTCTTAAACCCTAGACCGCCGAAGCTCCGTCTGAGTCTCCTCCCCCCAGACACCAGTTTAAGACCCTAGCCTTGCTCCACCTCTTCCATTGTTCTTTCCTCCTCTGGGTCCGCCTGTCCGCCGGGGTTTTCCCCTTTCTAGACTCTTCTGACACTGAGTCCCCCGAGTCTTCCCCCTCCCTCCGGCGGGCTTTAGGACCTGGTTCCCAATCCGGGCTTCCTGCTGTCCCGCGCGCCTGTACATTTGAACTTGGCGCGCGCGCCCAGCCTGCCACCTTCCTTCTGACTATTATACTGCTCCTGTCGCTGCTCCCCTCTTCGGGGACGCTAGCTGGGCCTGACTCCTCCTCCCTGCTTGCCGGAGGAGACGCTGACTCTGACCTATGGGACTCTTCCCCCCCACTACGCTCTGGTGGGGAAGCTGGCCCTGATTTCCAGCTACTGCTCTGGGAGTCTCCGCTGGCCCCCTGCTTCTGGTGTGTCCCCCCTGGGACCCCCCTTGCCCTGGCCATCGGCGCCCCCTTCTGGGAATCTTCTGATTCACTGGAGAGGCTCATGGAATCTCTCGGGTCACTGTCATTCTGCCCTCCGCTGCCCTCAGATTCCTCCCCCTCGCTCTCCATTTCCTCTCTCCCCTGTGCCTCTGCTCCTGAGCCCCTGACAACACCCTTCTAGGAGATTTGGAGGACCATTTGGGGACTTTTCACCAAGTAGTACCTATAGCCAGAAGAAGTGGGAGACACAACAAAGGGATGGAAACTTGTCCAGTTCAACAGTTCATAATCTGGGACTCAGAGCATTGACACCCGTTTATCGTCACCCTTATCTGAGCACATGAGCCTGAACAGTGAATAACTTGCCAAACAACCAAACACCAGAAATTAAAAAGTTGTAAAAAGAATAACGAAGGGGTGTGTGTGTTTGTAACTGAAATCCAATGTGCAAATACTAGAATGGAAGGGGATGAGTTTGGGCCAGGCCATCATCTCTCATGGGATGTGGATGTCTGCATATGGCTAAAGAGTTTTGTGTGATGATTGTAGCAGCTTGATTTCAGGGGTTGATTTCATTCTAACCAACTTGCTTTTACAATAGCTTTTCATGAGTTTGGTAGCAATTGCTTTATAGCAGGGATGTCCAACCAGTAGATCGTCGGATCCTTATCGTGTACAAAACGTTACGGGGGCGGGGGGAGCTTATAACCTCTGTGCAACCCTCTCCCCAGAAAGCTCAACAACTCTGGGCAATCCACCCACCCCACGCACGCTCCTCCCTCCAATGAAAGTGGTTAGATCACTGCCAGTTTTTTTTTAAATATATATATACTGGGAGTAGATTGCAGTCTCGTGGGAGTTGGACATGCCTGCTTTATAGTTTTGAGTTCATACAGACAGGGATAATGCTTCTGTAATTGATCTAGTTGGATTCCTTTATGGTGCTAGGTGCACACAGGCCTCTTCTGGCAGGACTGACAACTGGGATGGGGGCAGGTCAGGAAACTGCTGCGGGAAGCAGCATGACTTACTATTTTGATGACTATAATGCATTGTATGTGGGACTGCCTTTGAAGGTGGTTCAGAAGTTTCAGTTGCTGCAGAATGTGTTTCTTTTAGTATTAGAGTATTACAAGCACATGACAGTACTGTTATCATCTTTACTGGCTCCTGGTCTGTTTCATTTACCCATTCAAAGTGCTGGTTATGACCATTTAAGCCTGTCAGTGCTTGAGAACTTGGTATCTGAAGAATCAGCTCTTCACCTATGTGCTAACTGAAGGCTCTGGTGCTGAGCGCATTGCAAGCCCTACCTTTATAACCCCAGAGCAGACCTGACTGGGCCAAACCTTCACTCTGGTCAACTTGGGAGCCCGGGAGCCCAGTTTTATTGCTGATAGGCTCCCGAGTTCTTGCGGGAATTTTGCCACAGGAAGACAGAGTTATGTCTTCTGTGTTAGAGGCCGGAAATGTTGGCTGTGCAGCTGAGCTGCAAAGACTGCTCTCAGTAAGACAGGGAACAGATATGTATAAATAAAAAATTTAATTTTTAAAAAAAACATTCTACCCTTTCCTTTTCAGAGTTTAAGGCAGCTTATAATCAAATATTGAAATTGCAATAAAATAACAAGTAATTCAGGCTCTTACATTAAGTATTTGAATGTTTCCATAATAACTATAGTGTTCGATTTTAGATTTTTTTCCTTTAATTTTAGTTTTGTATTATGTTATAAATGGAAGGAGAGATATTTTTTAAAGTAGTGGATGTTTTACAAATCACTTTTGCTGAAATATGACCAAAACCTGAAGTTATTTTAGCAGTCTTTGTCTAGGATGCAATATTACTAATCCTGCAAGTGATATTCTTGTGATATTTTTCATATTTGCAGATATATTTTTATGAATACAATGAACATTCAAAACCAGTGGACAAGCCTAGGCAATGCCTTCCATATGCAGTAATAGAAGTAAAGCGCATTAATCAGAAAAATGCAACTGTCTCTGCTTCAGCATCTTTGCAGTGCAGACCTCAAAAATTGCCTAAGCATGTGGGTAAGCTGATTTTATAAATGTGTATTTCATATTCTTAAATTAATACACATGCCTGTTTCCGCCCCCTCCCATTTTGTATGACCCTAACCCTAACCATGGGACGCGGGTGGCGCTGTGGGTAAAACCTCAGCGCCTAGGACATGCCGATCGCATGGTCGGCGGTTTGAATCCCCGCGACGGGGTGAGCTCCCGTCGTTCGGTCCCAGCTCCTGCCCACCTAGCAGTTCGAAAGCACCCTTAAAGTGCAAGTAGATAAATAGGTACCGCTTTATAGCGGGAAGGTAAACGGCGTTTCCGTGTGCTGCTCTGGTGCCGGTTCGCCGGAGCAGCTTCGTCATGCTGGCCACGTGACCCGGAAGTGTCTGCGGACAGCACTGGCTCCCGGCCTCTAGAGTGAGATGAGCGCACAACCCTACAGTCTGTCAAGACTGGCCCATACGGGCAGGGGTACCTTTAACCCTAACCATAGGGGACGCGGGTGGCGCTGTGGGTAAAACCTCAGTGCCTAGGACTTGCTGATCGTAAGGTCGGCGGTTCGAATCCCCGCGGCGTGGTGAGCTCCCGTCATTCGGTCCCAGTGCCTGCCAACCTAGCAGTTCGAAAGCACCCCCAGGTGCAAGTAGATAAATAGGGACCGCTAACCAGCGGGAAGGTAAATGGCGTTCCGTGTGCTGCGCTGGCTCGCCAGATGCAGCTTGTCACGCTGGCCACGTGACCCGGAAGTGTCTCCGGACAGCGCTGGCCCCATGCCTCTTAAGTGAGATGGGCGCACAACCCTAGAGTCTGGCAAGACTGGCCCGTACGGGCAGGGGTACCTTTACCTTACCTATTTCATATTCTTAAATTAATACACATGCCTGTTTCCGCCCCTCCCATTTTGTATGACTCTAACCCTAACCATGCTCTGTTGAGCCACTCTAGATGCTCCCCTATGCTACAGTGGCACTAGGTTTTGCTCACCTGTGAAACATCTCTTGTTTGTTTGTTTGTTATTGCCCTAAGGTCCCTGGGCAGGTTACAGCATTAAAATACAATACAGTGATACCTCGGGTTACATACGCTTCAGGTTACACACTCCGCTAACCCAGAAATAGTGCCTCAGGTTAAGAACTTTGCTTCAGGATGAGAACAGAAATAGGGCTCCGGCGGCGTGGCGGCAGCGGGAGGCCCCATTAGCTAAAGTGGTGCTTCAGGTTAAGAACAGTTTGAGGTTAAGAACGGACCTCCGGAACGAATTAAGTTCTTAACCCGAGGTACCACTGGATTGAATACAATTCAAAACAGCTTATAGCCATAAAAATAAGATGGATCCTGAAAACATACATATTTCAAGTGTCAAAAGCAAGGGTCTTCCGAATTCTCCAAAACCAGATGCACCTCCGCGGGGAGGGAGTTCCACAGCTTAGGGCCCACTACAGATAGTGCCCTCTACTGGCCTAGCCCGACCCTGAGTCTTTGACAAACCATGGGTTAATGTGAATGCAGCTGTTTCCTCAAGTCTTTGTCTGTTTAGATTGCCTTTTTTTTTCTTGTGTCCTTCAGCTATTCTGTTTCTCTACCAATTCCCCCTGCCTGTTTTGTACTCTTGTCTGTCGTCTCACCTCTCTTTCTGGCAACAAGGTTTAGCTTTTTCCTGTCCTTAGATCTAGAGTAGTCTTCAAAATAAAATTAAAAATCCTCTTTTATTACTTTCACCTGCCTTCTCTTGCATTTCTTTCCTTTAGGCAGCAATCCTAAGTACACTTATTTGGGAGGAATTCCTATCGAAGCCATTGGAACTTACTTCTGAGTAAATGTACATACATACACCTTATTTTTGCCTTATGGTATTCCTCCCTGTGGGGACGCGGGTGGCGCTGTGGGTTAAAGCCTCAGCGCTAGGACTTGCTGATCTAAAGGTCGGCGGTTCGAATCCCCGCGGCGGGGTGCGCTCCCGTTGCTCGGTCCCAGCGCCTGCCAACCTAGCAGTTCGAAAGCACCCCCGGGTGCAAGTAGATAAATAGGGACCGCTTACTAGCGGGAAGGTAAACGGCGTTTCCGTGTGCTGCGCTGGCTCGCCAGATGCAGCTTGTCACGCTGGTCACGTGACCCGGAAGTGTCTGCGGACAGCGCTGGCCCCTGGCCTATAGAGTGAGATGAGTGCACAACCCTAGAGTCTGTCAAGACTGGCCCGTACGGGCAGGGGTACCTTTACCTTTACCTATTCCTCCCTGTTTATGAGCCTGCTGCCTATTCTAGCCGATGCAAACTTTTGGCGTAATTGGGCTTGTCAGGCCTCCCCAATTGGCTTGCAACGCTGGTTTGGACAGGCCACACCCACCCGTCGCTAAACTGATGTATGTTGCCACGCATGGCACTGGTAAAGCCATGGCAGCAAGTGCTCCCAGTTGTGCCTTTGCAACCACAGCTTGAATTTGATGTTGTTTAAATCTCTGGTGAAAGCAGCATGAATTGCATATGGTGCCAAATTAAAATGGCAGAATGCAAGCCATAGCTGCAGATGAATCATTGTGAATACACTCTTAAGTCATGCACTCCAGTTGTTCCTTTCCCATGCCTGATGTCAGATGCTCTCTAGCTTTTCTCCCTTTCTTCTCTTCCCGTCTTCTCTTCTTGTCCGTGTAGCTGTTCCTTCCTTAAAGTCTGTCTATGCAAAGTTATTTTCCATCCAGACTGACCTTTATCCTCACAGAATGTTGTGAATGTTCAGTTTGTTCTTTCTAAAAATAAGATTAATGGTTTGTTGAAGTGTTAGGCACATCAATTTGTCAAGTTTCAGTTGCTCAGTAGCCAATACTTCGCAACTGTTCTTTGCTGTCATAGGAAGCATCACTCCCAGAACTGCCACATTTTAACCTGAAGATACTGCACATAGTTTGGTCAAAAATACCTTCACAACCTTATACTTTAATCTGTTTCCTTGTATTTACAGGAAGAGGAAGAAGACTACCACTGGAAAACTGTACACGAGTGACAAGGATAGGCAAAAGCCAACTCATCTATGAACATTTCAGAAAGCCCACGATAGGCTGTGCAGTAAACTCAGAAAATAATGCATCTCCTTCATTTTCTGGAGGCCTACAGAACTGGAACAGCTCTATAGTTGAAACCCAAATGAAGCCCAAATCTACTGGAAGGTGGGATTCCCCACATATAGAAACAAATGAAATTAATCTTCATTGTTCCCCTGATCTGGATGTCAGCAGAAATGTTAGAAGTGCCCATATTAAAAACTCTTCTTTGAAAACTCATCCCGCCTGTGATAGCGGCTCAAGTACTGTAGTTTCTCCTGCCTGTGATGGCGGCTCAAGTACTGTAATTACTTCAAAACTGATTAAGGATCCAAGGTTAAAAAAAAGGGAACAAGTCCTAGAGAAGCAAAATGGAGAAGCAATCTTGGAGAAGCAATCTTCACAGTGTGAGAATGAGCTGGACTATAACTTGGAAATGAAAGTATCTGCTACTCTAAGCATGCCATATCCTGTAACTGAGAATTTTCTTCTTAACTCCAAGAATGCAGTTGGTCAGAAGCAATATATGGAGAAAACATATTTGGAAGGGACTATATTGCCATCTGTGTTAAACAGAAATAAAGATTCCCCAGTGAATGGTGAGCAAGGATTAAGTAGTGTCAACAAAAACATTTTGGGTTCTCAGAATACTGATACAGATCACTGTTTGAAAACCTATGTAGGTGATAGTTCTTTAAAATCAAAGGTCTGCAAAACTAATAATTCAGACAGAACCCTTATGGAAGATGTAAGAGGAGAAAAAGGAACAAGACATTCAAAATTGCCCTCATTACACCTAAATCCTTCTAAAACATTGATTAATGAATGGAAATTTCCAGACCAAAATCCAGAAAGTGCAGCATTTGGCAATTATAAGATGGGAGGAGAAATGGAGAGCCAATTACAAGAAGATTATGCTTACATTTCTGAAATGCATTGCTCAACCAATTTGGATACAAAATGTGCTCAAAACAATTTTACTTCATCAGAGGAAGAACAGAATGATAGTGCTAACAGTTGTAGTCTCCAAGATTACACATTACAGTCTGAAGTTTGTAAAAAACTGCATATTTCTGAAAATGTTATGGGAGAAGTCTGGGATGAAGATCTCAGTGAGCAGTCTATAGAGAATCAAATGGATGCAGAGAATTTTGAACAAAATGGATGCCATGCGGTGACAGAATTTGAAAAATTCAATAAGATTGAAGCACCTGTAATCATTAATAAACCAATATATACAGCATGTGAAGTAGCAAACAGCTCAGTAGGTGAAAAGGACTACTGTACTATAGAGAAAGTAAAAGATAATTCTATCGGAGAGAGAATCGTGCATCAATCCCCAGCTTCCTGTGGAAGTGATACAGTAATGAGAGATTTTAATGGAAAAAGTGTGTGTCTTCCTGAGTCAGTTTCATTGGATAAAAATATTTTTAGAGATAGCAAAGAATGTCTTCTTTCCTCAGGAATATTTGTTGATGAACAAAGGAACTGTAAAACAAACACCGCAGCAAGTACCAGTGATTTTGATCAAATTTACACAAGCGAGTTGGAAGAAAGAGGTAAAAGAGATACCCCTACAATGCAGATGCCTTCCTCAACAGAAAGTTCAGCAGAGGAAACATCAGAAAAAGAAGATTCTGTCAAGGAGGACTGGCTAAGTGATATAAAATGCTGTATGGAGACTTCAAGGAAGCCTGAAATTTTGGATTCAGAAAGCTCAGATTCTGACTTTAACTTCAGTGGTCAAGGTAGAGGCTCAACAACAGAAGGAAAGCTGATAAACAATAGCAAAGAAAAATGTGAAGACCTGCATAACCAAGCATTTCTAACTAAAGGTATGGACATTGTGACTTATCAAGAAAAACAGTGCACTGCCTCTGTGATAAGTACCTCTGTTCCTGTACCTTTGGAGAATATAAAGGATATAGAATTTAAAAAATCTCAGTCTGAGATTTCAGGTCTTTCAAATGCAAATTTTGAAGAGTTGAACAATAATTCCTCTGGTGAAGATGATAGTCTAGAAGTATTTGAACAGGATTTAGAGGTAAATGACCAGAACCTGAACATTGTTAGTGACTTTGAAAATACATTAGGAGAGTGTAGAAAATGTCTCTCCACATCACAGAAGCCATGTAAAAATGAAAACTATTTGGAGAAAAAGGATGTGTATCATTATTTACAACAGCGTATGGATTGGGATAGTCTCTTAGAAAAACCTAGTCAGAGTACAAAGGTTTCTGGAAAGCCCTCTGTGGAAGAGAATAAAAATGATTCGGAAGAAAAACCTGAATTGTTTGTATGTCCTGACCTGCAGATTACAATCACCAACATAATTCAGCCAAAACGGAATTCCCCTCATAGCTCTTTCAGAATGAAGACAGATATGGGGAAATGTTCAGGACATAAAAAGGATATGAAATGGTTGCAGGAGAAAAATACCAAACATCACAGAAGGAAAGAACAGAACAATTCAGAAGAGAAGTATATGTTTCCTTCATCGTCCAAGGGACAAGTTGAAACATTTGTGCAGTCTGAAGAGTATATTAAGAATGTTTTGAATACTCTTAACACTCAAGCATTGTTATGTAAAAACAAACATCTTTCTCAAAAAATAGATGGAGCAATGTTTCACTTAAGAAAAGCACATCGAAGGGTTCAGAAATCTTTAAAAATATTAGCAAAAGCTGGAAGGAAAAAATCAAGTGAATCATCAAAATCATGTGAAGTCCTACAATGTGGATCCTCATCTAGCTGTGTTTCAGATATGCCTTGTAGCTGTGATAACATGAGAAATGCAAAACTAACTAAACTTCAAACAGCCTCCGAGAAATCTACTAGCTTAGATATCATGGAATTGGAAAGTACAAAGCCAAGCAGTGACAAACACATTATGAGCAATGAGCAGAAGATTCATTTAAATGTCGTCTCTGGATATAATACCCAAGAAAATATAAGTAGCAGCATGGTAAGCGCAGAGCACGACATCAGCTCTGAAGTTAATATATGTACAAGCAAAGATAGTTCAAAACATTTGAATACAGCTGTTGAGAAAAAGGAATCGTGTGTCAATCGAGAAGACAAAAGAAAAGATGAAAGGACTTGTGACTCTGATATCAAGGCAAGTGCAATTAAACTTGCCACGCCAGTTCAAGCGGCATTAGAATCTTCTGCAAAAGTGAACATTTTAAAACCAGATAATATTTCCATAAGGCTGGAAAATGTTTTTTCTCATGAAAACGAAGCTCTGGAAATAGCCCCAGCACCGCAAATAAAGATAAGTTTGAGTGCCAAAGCTTCATCCAATGATTACGAACTGTCTCCTGTGTCCTTGGAAAACAACTGTTTTTCAAATGAACCTTTTAATAGCTGCAGAGACCTCAGTCATGACATCAAACATCCAGAAGTAGGATTTGAACAAAAATCCCTTGATTTTGTCATTAAAATATCGGAGATCTTGAAAAAGGCAGATGAAACCACATCTTTGAATGTATTACTTGAACAACTTATATTTTGCAGAAGCGTTCTTCCCTCCTTTGTTAGAGCTTTTGAAAAAAAGCAGGAATGCTCTTCTGAACATGTCTTGGTTTCGAGGGAGATACTTGAGAGTACTGAAAGAAGGATGCAGACTATTAATAAATTGAAACCTTCTGCTATAGAATCCCTGATTGAACTACAGATTATAATGGAAACCATTGAATTCATTGAAAACAAGAAGAGACTTATAGAAGGTGTACCAACCTTCCGAAGCTTGCTTTGGTATGATGATTCACTGTGTAGTGAGTTGTTTGGTGGGGAGTCGGGTTACCAACAACAATCAAATTTCTATCCTGCTTTTCAGAGAAGACTAGAATACAATGCTCTTAATGAGTTACAATCCCATCACAAACAATTAGTGGATGCCTTTAATAACACAAGATGGGAACATAACTCTTACTATTCCTTCTTGAAGTTGAGGCGAGAAATAGAGGAATGTGAACAAGCAATGAAAAGCAATTACCATTTCTCTGATTTTTTCCTTTCTGTCCCATATGTTTGTGGAGCTAACTTTGGAGATACTCTTGATGACTTAGAACATGCAAGAAAAAATACAGTAGATTTAATAAGCAAATCTAAAACTCCTGGCATTAATCTGAGGGCAGAAAAGGAAGAGCATCTTTGGGTCATAATGGATATTATTGCTACAAAAGTAGAATTCATAAAAACCTGTGAAGATGTGAATATAAAAGCATCACTGTTTGGACTTGAGCACATATTTTTTGATGCTGCTAAAAGTCTTGCTTGGACAGAAAAAGTTAAGTTTATAAATGGAGATTTTAAAGGTGAGGAAAGACAAGCAATCAGAATAAATGAAGCTGACCTATCTAAGCTCTATGAGACTTACCAGCTTATGATAGAGGAGTTTGGAAGAAGAAACTTCAACGATGCTGTTGAAGAACAGACTTTCAAGAAATCTTCAGTGGACTCTAATAATTGTGAAATGGCAAGCAAGCAACAAGAGGCAAATTATTGTATTACAAAGTCCCTCATTGTACGTCCGGATATTGGTTGTATTGGTGAAATATTAGGTGAAGCGCAGTCTTCAGATACTGAGAGATTACAACAGCTCTTGTGCAGATGTACAGAGCATATGGAAATGTTGAAGCAGTATTTTCAGATTTTACAGGAAGAGAGTGACAGTGTTTTGATCACAAAAGAAAATGTGCTGGGATTCTTGAAAAGTGGTGGCATAAATCCTATCATTTTGAAACCAGAAGCTGTTGAAGTGTATGCTGAAATGACAATGGTATATGAAACAGTTCTTTTTCTCCAAAACTCAATAGCAAGAAGAGTAGATAAACCAAGATTTCGAAGTTTATTATGGTTTGATACATCACTTACACCTGAACTTTTAAGATGTCAAGAAAAAATGGCTTCCTTCTCTTACCGGAAAGGCAACCTTATAGAAATTATCGACTCTTCCATCTCTGAACTTCAGAATGAGTGGAAAGCTATTCATGGCTTCTCAAAAAATTTGAATTGCTCGTATGCACTTCATCTTTTCTCAAGGGAGCTTAAAGAACTTTCAGAAACTAAAAACGTGCTACAAACATCGAAGTCCTTCAGTTCTATGTGCGTCAACTTGGTACCATATACTGTAAGTTTAAACTATGGAAGTACGGTGTCTGAACTAGAATACAACTACAATCAGTTTTCTTCACTTCTTGACAAATTGATGATGTGTGAAAGGAAGGATTTAGGAAAAATGGCTCACGTTATGAAAATAATGAAGACTATTGAGCATATGAAGTTTATCTGTTCTAAACAGGAAAAGTCACCTTTGCCGCTGGTTATATATCAAATGGTTAAAAACTGGAGAAAATCTTGCGAGTTGAAAAGACAAGGTCTGGATACCACTGAAGAACATGGCACCAAACACAGTATGTGCAACAGTGGCCCACCAGCTTCCCAGGCCTCAGATTCCCAGTCTCAGCACAAAAGACCTGCCAGTATCGTTTCAGAAGATTGTTCCAGTTCATCTGAGGAGACGAGTGATCCCTCGCGTACAAAAAAGATAAAGGTAAAACCACTTGGCTCAACACTTTTGTTTTTAAAGAATGATATAGTGACAATGATACATACTTTTATTTGGTTCTAAATATATTTAATGTATTATTTTTGTTCACAAATGTGGTGATAGAATTCTTCGAAAATATTGCAGGCATTACACATGGCTACAAGTCACAATGTATGCGTATTGCCCAGCATTTGCAATATTGCTTATAAACACTGCCTCTGATACTGGAAGTTGTATTGTGGCGACTATTGATTGGTTATGTCATAACTAAGCTTTTTATGGGAAGATGGGTAGTATTAGTGGCATTCCAAGAACATTAAGGGCACATTAAATTACCGAATACAGTGGTACCTTGGGTTATATATGCTTCAGGTTACATATGATTCAGGTTACAGAAATAGTGCTTCAGGTTAAGAACTTTCCTTCAGGATGAGAACAGAAATTGTGCTCCGGCGGCGTGGCGGCAGCAGGAGGCCCCATTAGCTAAAGTGGTGCTTCAGGTTAAGAACAGTTTCGGGTTAAGAACGGACCTCTGGAACGAATTAAGTACTTAACCCGAGGTACCACTGTATTGCATATAGGGATGTTTAAATATTCAAACAGAGCTTGCCAAAAATGTAGGATTGATGGGAGCAGGGCTGTCCCAGCCTTCCCCACTGCCCAACACCAAAACTCCTTGTTGGGGCATGGAAAGGAAGTAGCAAACAATCCTCAGGTCCTGCAGGATTATCTTTTCCCACAAAGGACTGGGACTACTGCAGTCTCGTTCCTCATGAGAAAAGATGTTATACTAAGGTATCAAAAGTGCCCTCTACTGCCTGCCTGCTTTCCATGTTCTGCCCGACCCAAGGTATATTATTAGACCCCTGGAGTGATGCAAGTCATCCTTTGTATCTTTCTGAGTGCATTCCAGGTCTTTGTGAGGATTTAAATAGAACAGTCTCAAAAAGCCTTTGGAAACATTTAGTCTGAATCGGTCTAAAAGTAATCCATAAACATCATCATCATCATCATCATAGACTTTTATTACGCTAGCCATAGGCCATGGCATCATTCAGAAAAATAACAAAAGGAAAAACACCAATAACCATAAAAAGAAAAAGTAATCACATAGTGAATGAGTTTTGATCTAGGCTCATCTGGATAGTAGAAGTGTACATGGACACGAAAGCTCATACCAGTAATAAACTTGGTCTCTAAGGTGCTACTGGAAGGAATTTTTTTATCTGGATAGTAGAGCATTGGAGCAATGCCGTGTAAGGCAATCATAAGGAACATTATTACGGTTTTGTAAAACTGAATAAGAAAATAATCTGGTGTTACAAACTAGCCCACATACTATTGCAGCTATGGAGGTTTGGAGAGGTTTCCCCCCAATAATAATCCTCCTGCCTTTAATTGTATGATTAATATACAATTAAACGCTTGTATCTGAAGATACTACTAAGAAGGGAAATGTTTTTCCTCCCCCTTTTATTAAAGATTTTCTTGGGTTATAAAAGTACATGCCTCTCTATTTTCAGATCATAAAGTTCTTTTTCGGATCAGTTATATTCGATGTGAGAAATTGATGTTGTATATAGTATAAGGTGGGGGGAGGAGGGGGTTAGTAAACTTTACTTCTTTTACATAGTGTATGTGCAAGGCTAAGGGAAATATATGCACAACAGGAATTAGCAATGAAATTTACATCAGTGGTACCGTTACTTCTAGTTAAGAAGTTTTGTTTTGCAGAACTGAAATAGAGAATATAATCATTTCTTTGTTTCATAAAAATAATACACCACTTGTAGAAAGAAGAAAACAACCCTCAAAGTGATTTGTAAAATCAATAACAGTGTTTCCCAGACTTGGGTCTCCAGCTGTTTTTGGACTACAAATCCCATCCTCCCTAGCTAGCAGGGCCAGTGGTAAGGAATGATGGGAACAGAGTCTCATGATCCAATCTAAAGTCTTGTCCAACAGCACAAAACGCTTTCCCATTGTTTTTACAATTTTATAGAACTTACAGAAAAGTGTTAAAAGAATTAACTTGCATAATATACTTACATCGGTTTGTTTTCCTATTTTAATTTATTAGATTGCTGATTCACTGATGACAACCACAGAAAAGATAAATGAAGATGAAAATAGCAGGAATTTAAGGTATAAATAGTAAAACAGTAACAAAATACCAGTGCCTAGTGGACCTATTTGAAACGTGTTACTCCCATAACTTTTCATACAAATTTTGTGGATCAGGCCCTTCTTAGAACTTTATTTAAAGGATTTCTATCGCACTGTTCAACCAAAAAGGCTCCCATGCCTTTCATGCTATCAGCTGGAACTATATCACGTATGTTTGTAATCACCACTTGCAACAACAGCTTTCTAAGCCATCAATCAATATATGGAACTCTGGAAATTATCCTTTAGATTATGTTGCTAGATTGTTTAATTCCATCTGTTTACCTTATTTCTATGAGTTATACTTTTTATGTTTAGATTATTATTTTTTTATTATTCTGTTTTGGTTTGTACTTGTATTTTGAAAACCCAATAAAAAATTACTTATTTATTGAATTTATAAACGGCCCTATATCCAAGCTCTCAGGGCAGTTTACAGAACAAAACCAGAATATAAAACCACAAAATATATAATCAAAATAAAAGCAACAACCCAATAAGCGCCCCCCCCAAACCTCACTTTTTTAAAGGGCATAGGATTTAAAAATGATTTAAAAAAACAAAATGCCACTGGAAAGGCAACCAGGGTGGCTTACATAGAAACAATTAAACTAAGACAGTTCTTTCCCCCAGGCTTAAAATCTAAAAGACCAACCACAAAAGGAAAATGGGATAGGTAGGAGGAGGAGGGTGAAGGAAAGCAAACTCAGATACTGAACCTTAAAGTTAAATAGTACTTTTTTAAATAAAAAGCAGCTGGGACAGAAACAGTTCAGGGACAGGTCTTTCAGAGGTGAGGGAAAGTCCCTGTTTCTCATCTCCTACTGTGGCAGAGTACTGTAATGGCTGATTCTAGATGACTGTTGAAGGAAAGAAGACAGTATTTGGCATATAATGTGCACATATCTAAAAAGACTTCTAATTAATGTTATTTGATACACATTCAGAACAGAATGTAAGCAGAGATGTGGACATGAAATGCAGATGAGTACAGACAGTGGTATTTAAATTATTAACAGTGGCAATTCACAAAAATAGTTGTGTTGCTGATAGGACATCCTGGCACTGGAAAGCCAATTAATGCCTGCCTTACAGACAGTACATGTACGTACTGTCTCCCCACATAAACCCTGTGCCATCGCAGATTTGTTTCAACGGGTTGAAGGAAATGCCAGAACAGATTTAGGGGGTACACACCGAGAGAAAAGAAAGTTCCTTTGCACAGTAAAAAGTCTTGCATTGATGGAACAAATGGGTTGATTTCTCCCTGCGTTTTTGATGTGCCATATTTTTTTTAACCAGCTGCCGAAGTAGCCTTTCACGTGAAATTCCTTGTGGACCTTGGTTGAAATAAACTCCGTTATCCACGTTTATACAGCCAAGTTGTTCATTTGAATATCATCAGATAGATCTGGTCAAGAAACAGCCTCCCTTGTCCTTTAAAAGTCATCTCTTCATAAAACGTAACCTGAGAAAACATTCTTTATCTCTGAGGATTCATGTGTTTTTCTTGAAAGAAATTTTGTTCTTGAACAATCAGATAGATAACTTGAATTTTAAGCAAAATATTCACATTTTTGTTTCTGTTCTCCTATTAACATGATTTGTGTGCTCTTGTATGGAAGAAACCTGTGTTGTCTGTGGGAAGGACTGCTGGACAGTATTGGATCTAGTATTAGATCTTCACGAAATCTAAAGTTGATGAAACATACTTCTGAGAGGTCTTTAGCCTGTCTTGTTTTTGCTTTTTACTTCTATAAATTCCATCTATTAAATGCCTTTTAAAACGTTTCCCTTATTTGGAGGTAGACATTCCCTACACCCTTTGAGGGATTAAGATTTGGGCAGTGGACATAACATTTGAATATTCTGCACACGTAGGCCAATAAGTTTCTCTCACATACACCTTGAGTAAATGGTTCAGGGTCATTAAAACAAAAAGAGATTGTGAAGAGCTCCAAAAAGACCCCTCCAAACTGAGTGAAAGGCCAGTAAAATTGCAAGTGCAATTGAATGTAAACAATTGTAAAGCAATAGATGTTGAGCGGGGGGGGGGGGGACACTTTATTTCTCATTTACACTGGCAGTGACAAATCCGGAACAAGAATTTGAGGTTGACCTAGTATGTAGCAGCAGCGAAAAAGTTAAATTCTATGATAGGGATCATTGAGAAAGGAATTAAATCTGCTGATAATGTGATATGATATGATATGATATGATATGATATATGATATTATATAATGTGATTATACAAATCTGGTGTGGCCACTTTTGGAGTACTGTGTACTGTTCTATTCTGGTCACCTCACCTCAAAAAACATATTGTAGAGTTGGGGAAGGTTCAAAAAAGTGCAACCCAAATCACCAAAGGGATGGAGCAACTCCCCTATGAAGAAAGGCTGCAGTATTTGGGGCTTTTAAGTTTGAGAAAAGGGGAGTAAGAGCTTATATGATGGAAATTTTTAAAATTACGGCATGGAGAAATTGGATAGAGAAAAGTTTTTCTGTCTTGTACACAACACTAGAATTCATGGATACCTAATGAAGCTCCGTGTTTGAAAATTCAGGACAGATCAAAGACATTTATTCTCTGTGTAGAATGTTCACTCCCACAGGAGACAGTGATGGCTACTAGATTGTTTGGCTTTAAAAGGGAATCGGACAAATTCATGGAGAAGAGGGCTATGAAAGGCTACTAGCCATGATAGCTTTGCCTCCACAGTTGGAGGCAGCAATCTTTCTGAATACCAGTTGCTGGAAACCACAGGAGGGGGGAGTGCTTTTATGCTCAAATCTTACTTGCTGGTTTCCCACAGACGTCTAATTGGCCACTGTGTGTATAGGATGCTGGACTAGATTGGCCATTGGTCTGAGGCTTTTCTCATGTTTTTATCAAGCTAACACACATTTTTATTTGATTATGATAACCCATGCCCAGATCATTTTATGAATCTAGTAACCCACAAGGTTAGCTACCCACACCTTTTCTTTTCCATTATTCACACTTAAGACAGCTGGAGAATAGTGATGCTCTGTTTCCACCTTGAAATGTTAGTATTGAAACAAAATATATTACAAGATTATAAAAATAGGGACCAAGCAAATGTTTAGAAATAAATACATAAACAATTTATGTTTTTGTGCATCGAGTAAATTCAGATCAGGTCCTAATTCTAATAGAACATCGATATTCTTGTGTTTAAAAAATCACTAAAAAAAAAAGTTTGATTTTTGTTTTGCAGAGTGAGTGGAAAATATAATTTCCCCAAAGAGAAAGAACTACAGTTAAGCATTTCAACAGACAATATGTGGAATAAAAAACCTGGCAATTTGAGAGAGACAGCACCAATCTCACCTTCACAGTTAAAAGTTGCTTATCCCTGTGAAAGCATTCAATCTTCGCCAAATGCCTCAGAACCAAAGTTCATTTGTTCAAACACATTAGCTGGTCAGCAGAATCTAGCAGATCTAAGAGATTTCAACAAGAGCGGCTGGAATGCAAAAGACTATGACCAAGAATATATTGCATCCCACAATGAGGGAGGTGAAAGTCTTTCTTTACCTTCAGTGACAGTTGAGTTATTACAACAATCTCCTGAAAACTCTCCTACTAGAGATGATGCTAATTCTGCGTTGGGTACGCTAAATGAGCACCATAACTTAAAATCAGATGTCCTGAGAGATGCTTCACATTTAATGCCTGAATGTAGCACAGCTTCGAGTTCACCTCTAAAATCTGATCGAAACGAAGTGGAATGTGGACAGGAGAAAAATGTGACCCCCAACTGCACAACCCCATATAATTTAGATTCCACAGTGATGACAGAACCAAATAAAGCCATGGAATTGGAGCATTTGCAGATGGAACCATCGTACAGTGAAAATAACAAAACTAAATTTTCACCTTTAAATCAAAATGAACATATTGAGGAAAACTCTCAGTGGCAGAGTTCTCCTGTGCATATTTATGGTGCAGTTTATCCTTATTCCTCTTGGTACTTATACCAAAATCATTGCAATACTCACTCAGTAACTCAGACATACCAGGAATTAAATTCCTGTGAAATGAATCCCCTGACACATGGCATGTCCACAACTACAAGCATAGTGTATAACACAGAGTCTAGTATGTTTTGTTCACAGACTTTTAGTCATTTCAGTGTTGGAGACTCACAAAGGTTTAACTTAGCCCAAACCTATCCAATGTATGGTTATTTCAGTTCTGCCGTGGCCTTTCCATATAGCAATTGGCAACAGCCATCATGGTATACAGAAAATCAGCCTTGGACACAAGTTGCTTTTCCGTATACTTCCAATAACGGCTCAGAAGATTATGTAGGAACTACATAATAGGAACTACATACATACAGTAGGAACTAAAGCAATTTTTAAAATGAGCATGTGTGTTTTTTTAAAGTGGTATTTAGTTGCCCATTAGTATGTGTCTAGTAAAAATCTAGTAAGATCAACATGATACATTTGACATGAGTCAGATGCTTAAAATAGCTTTTTTGTGAATCAACAACCATGTCCAGCAGGTAATATCGAGCCAGTGCAACGCATGCATGGTTCTGGGGGGCATTTCCATGTGAACCAACCCTTGGAGGCATGTTGAACACCATAGCTGTTATTTTATCGTATTCCTTTAGCTTTCATTCCTTTAAAAGCAGACCGGAACTAGACCTTGGACTAATGTATCCCAGGAGAGTGGTTTAAGAAAAAAATTTTAAGCCCTGAAGGAAATAAACTTTATTTGAAAGTTAACAGACTGGTCCTGTACTGGTTCATCATTTATAATTCAAGCAGATACTTGTGCTGTTACAGTAAGCATAGCATCCAGAAATGAAACACCCATAGATGCCCCACATGATATTTATTGCCAGTCCTGTGAAGTCATAACTGCTGAATCTGCCCTTCGGATGTTATGCAAGTAATTACAGATATCGCTGCACTTTACAGCAGAGCAAAGGATTGTGATGTTACATATGGAACAAAGGCCAATACATTCATTATAATGGTTAAAGGTATAAATCTGGTTTTTCTTTGTTTTCGGCTGCCTGACAGTAGTCATCTTTCTATTCTTGGTTGAATCATGAATCATTTGCATAGAAATTTTTTGTCCCTTCTTTTTTTACTTGATTAAAATACTTATTTAAATTTGATATTAATAACTTAAAGGCTGTTGCCTTGCCTTTTCAACCAAAATTAAAACTTAAGAAAAAGCCAAATCTGAATCTTTATAACTTAATACTGGGCAGTTTATTTGGAACACAATTCTGCACAGTTTTACACAATCTAAATTGGGGTACAGGTGAAATTAGTAAAGCATAATAGTAATACTTAGACTCAAGTCACATTTTATTTCAGTGGGATATTTCATTTGTGATTCTGTTCCTGTGAAGCATCTCGCAAGTGATTTCACAATGCACTCTTATACACACACTGAACTTTGACGATGACACAATCCTTTGTGTGAAAACAGCAGGTAAAATGGGTGAGCAGAGGTATAATTTCTCTAGAGTAGTTCCTTACTGTAGTAGACATGTTTTTTGGTGAGCATGGACTTTGATGAACAGCTGTGTCATAACATTAACCCAGATAAGATTGGGACTGGTAGCTACACTGGACTTGCTGCGGTTCCTCTGCACTACTACCACTTTTTGGAAGAGACATGGGTTCATCTCTGCATTCCTCAGGGAAAATGTTCAGCCATATCTGTGTGGAAAGGAGTGGTTAACTGCACTCAGCACTGTAACAGAAAGTCAGACTAGGGCTGTTAAAATCTCATCCTGAGACTTGTGCTAATTCCACAGAAAGTATTTTTTAAAGTCCAGAAGACTGAAGCCTGTATTCATGGTTTGGGGCATGACATTAGATAGCTGTTGGCACTGTGGGACCTGATGTTTAATTCTGCAAACCGCCCTGAGATCTTTTGATGAAGGGTGGTATATAAATTAAACAAAACAAGCAAACAATCTTTTGCAGTGGTTGCACCTTTTCTGGGAGATGTGCTGACTTGCATTTGCATGGGCCCAACTTTGGTGCAGACCCCACAGCCAGCACAATTGCTCCTGAGCTGTATACCTCATTCAGTGCTGAAGGGGCTCCTAAAACAGTTAAAAGCAGTGCTTTAAAAAAAAAGAGTACACATTAAAATCATAGAACGTTACTAGAAACCGTGGCACTACTACTTAAAATTTCAGGACATTTAAAAGGCCTGAGTAAATAATAAATTCACTGAATGTTCCAGAGAGTTGGCTTCAGGGAAGTCTTGGGACACAGGAAGAAAGATTTCAAATATGAAGCACCACCGTAAAAATTAAGAAGTCCAACTTGTTTAAAAACAAGCTTAACAGTATTTGTCAGTTCCCTGGACGATGAAATAAAAAGTGTTTGTAGTGGGCTCCTTCCCCAAACTGCACCCTTCAGGCTGTGGCAGACCTACAATTTTGGGGCCCCAACGCCTGAATGGTCATGGGGGGGGGGGGCATCTTCAATGCGGTTCTTCCATGTCAGATCACCACAGTTAAAAAATACATTTCAGATTTTGCTTAAAATTGCTGTACTGCCACCCTCCACCTTCACAACATCTGTGCTCCTGACTCAAACTTCAGGATTATTGAAATACAACAAAACCCAATTTGAGTTGTGTGACTCAAATTGGGTCTACCAGACCCCCCCCCCCAAAAAAAAGTGCAGTAAAGCCGCTTCTGGGGGCCCTCGGGGATTAGGGGCCATGAAGCTTAAGCTTCATTCATTTCATAGTAGATCCGCCCCTGCCTTCAGATTTCGATCCCTTTTCCCCCCCCCTCAACTCACGAACGGAGCAGAGGCGAGCTAAGAGGGCAAGTTCTGCCCTCCGGGCGATAGGTGGCGCTGCGGCCGGCCCGTTTCGCCGGAAGCGCCTCGACGTGAGGCGGAAGTGCGCAGCGCCGCCGCCGCCGCCGCCATTACACGGTGCCGGAGGGAGAGAGGGGGTGAGGGACTTCTATGAGGGTGAGGCTTGGGCCTGTGTCGCGCGCGCGCTCTCTAGGCGGGCCGTTGGGCTTGTGACCGTTGGTCCGGGCCTCCCCCTCCCCTCCCCCTCTCTGCCCCCCCTCAGTACCGTTGGCTTGTCTTTCTTTTTTCCCTTTCCCCCCTTCCTTCCTTTTTTCCTTCGTCTTTTTCTCCCTTTGGGCCGGTCCAGCCTGGACCACGCCGCCCTGGCCACGCCGCCCGGCGCTGCTCCCTTCTCCCACAACTGAGCGGGCGGCTGGCCAGAATGGAGGACAAGAGCTTCACCAAGGAGCTGGACCAATGGATCGAGCAGCTCAACGAGTGCAAGCAGCTGAGCGAGAGCCAAGTGCGGAGCCTCTGCGAGAAGGTGCGTGGCGGGGGGGGGGGCGGCCCGGATCCTACCGAAATAAAAACCGTACATAGATCTGAGAGGATCACTAGAGAGAGAGGAAGGAGGGGGGGGGAGGAAGGCTGAAAATGACTCGGGCAAAAGGTTTGGACTTCTCCCTTTGCCAGTGAAACGGGTCCTGGGAAACCAAGGAGACCGTTTTGAGAAGGCTCAAGGTGGAGAGAGTTCTCTGGAAAGGGCTGCCAAGGCTGTGTAAAAGTAACCCCCCCCCCAAAAAAAAAAGACATTTGCATATAGCAATTAGTTTAAGAGCGAAGCTGACAGTCGACGAATGAAGCTGGTGGAGTTTTATCATATCTTAGTTTATTGGTATGTCTTTTGAAACCAAGGAGACCGTTTTGAGAAGGCGAAAGGTGGAGAGAGTTCTCTGGAAAGGGCTGCCAAGGCTGTGTAAAAGTACCCCCCAAAAAACACACACACACATTTGCATATAGCAATTAGATTAAGAGCGAAGCTGACAGTCGACGAATGAAGCCGGTGGAGTATATCAATGTCATACTTTAAACCTAGGCTTTGCCTTTCTGTGGCTGTCTCCGCTCCCTGCGAATTTCTCTCCATCCTCATCATTCTTAGCACTGTTAAGATCTTGGTGCCTGGGGCCTGGTTTGAAACCTTGCTGTGTTCCTGGCGAAGGGCACTGTAAAATTGTAGGGAACGTTACAATTCACCCTCCTCCTCCGTTGCAATGCACTCTTCCCCACGCGCTCGTGGGGAGATGGAAGTGTTGCGAAGGGTGGGGGCCACAGACAGATGACCGCAACTGTATTGTTGCTTTTTCCCAACAACAACAAAACAAAAACCCACCATGCTCTCAGCACCGGATTTCCTGCAGTAAGAGGTTGCTTTTGCCACTCGTCATTTACACACGCAGAGTACGCGTCCACAGCAGCGGGTTCTGTTATAATCCAGGTATGAGCCACAGTACTGTATCACCCCAAGTACTCAGTGGATCATGCAGTGCTTATGTGGTCACTACATTTTGAATGTATGCATCAGACATTTTTTAGAGCATAGTGCAAAATAGCACCACTTTGTTAAAGTGTTTTGTCACTTTGAAGAGGAAAAAATGGCTTTATGACACAGTTCTGTATATTCCTTTACCTCCGTAGCTGTCAACGTTTTCCTTTTTTAAAGGGAAATTCCCTTATTCCGAATAGGATTCCTCGCAAGAAAAGGAAAAAGTTGACAGCTATGCTTTACCTCCAATGATGGAGTTATCCTCACTGTTTTTGCACACACTGATCCAGAAAATTTTGGAACATTCTAGTTTCTTTATCCGAACTAGGTTACTTGCTTTTCCTTCCCCATACAAGGCTGAATACAAAGAAGCCTGATTGAATTTGACTTCTTTCAGAAGTTTTGGACAGCTTCCCTCGCAAAAGGCTTCTTTCATGGCTCTAGCTAGCCTATGAGAATATAGAGTTAACAGTGTGATCCTATACTTACCTGCCTGGGAATTACTCCCAGGCAGGTGTGTATAGGATTGCAGCCTAAACAGTACAAATAATGTTTACATTTTTCTTTTTGTTAGGAAAACAGCTGTACGTGCTTTCCACATATTTCAGTAATGTAAATTCTTGCAGTGCTCTGTATAATTGGATACAGAACTACCCCTGCTTTTCAACTAAACATTCAACATCCATTGCACTTTGCATTATGGACGTAGTTGCCCAGCCACCAGGAGTGTAACTTTGAAAGCTATGTAGTTACAGCCAAGAGGGAGCCACAGGAATCCCATAGTTTTTTGCTTATTTCTTGAGTTTTATCATATCTTAGTTTATTGGTATGTCTTTTGAAATCAGAATTTTTAAAAATGCAGGGCTGAATATGTTTATGTAATCAGAAATATGCATAAATTAGTGCAGAAACATTGAAGCAATGACTTCCAGAAGACCACATTCCTAGCACTTTTACCACTAAAATTTATACATAAATGAAGGATTTCCATGATTTATGGAATTGAAATGAGATTAATAGTATTTAATCCATTGTAGATCATATATTTTAACTTCTTAATAATGTTTGCTGCTGGTAGTAATGATAGGTCTGGAAGTGGAGTGCACCTAGGATAATAGTTTTAAGAATATTGATTTTGTTTATCAATACAATTTTTCTTGGAGTTGATAAACACATCCTGAAGTGTCAAGCAAGTGCTTTTTGAATGTTGTAGGGCCTTGCATTTGTTGAAATAGGGGTAGGGGTTTTGGGTTTGGTTGGTGATACTTGCAAACGGGAGATAATAGGTAGTTCCTGAACACCTGGAAAATTCCTAAACGTTATGCCAGTTGTGACTGGTGCCCATTGGGACTCGTAGGGCAGACTTCAGGGAGGCAAACAATAGGGTGGAGCCATAGCCAGTTACAGGCAGAGCCAGTTGATTCTAATTTTGCCCCCATCCTCTTTCCTGTTGAGTTCAACAAGGAACTCAGTTCAGCACTGAGATTAAGGACAGTCACTAGATCTTCTGTTGCAGCAGTTTTTCTTTACATTTGCATAAAAAACTGAATATATTTTGGTTTCAAATCTGATTGGTTGTTTTTTTCTCATATTAGGCTAAAGAGATACTTACAAAAGAATCAAATGTTCAGGAAGTACGTTGTCCTGTTACAGTTTGTGGAGATGTCCATGGTCAATTTCATGACCTTATGGAGCTCTTTAGAATTGGCGGGAAATCACCAGACACAAACTATCTCTTCATGGGAGATTATGTTGACAGAGGCTACTACTCAGTGGAAACTGTGACTCTTCTTGTGGCATTAAAGGTAAGGTTTGTAGGTTCTGACTCCTGTGGTTTTAGATTAAAATATGCTTAGTAAACATTTTGCAATGAGATAAGCTCCATGCCACCTGGAGTATAATGGTGATACCAGCTGGTGGATCATTACAACCTGTGTTTGTTCTTTATGGCTAGGTGCGCTACCCAGAACGCATTACAATTCTGAGAGGCAATCATGAAAGCAGGCAAATTACACAAGTATATGGCTTCTATGATGAATGTCTACGGAAATACGGAAATGCCAATGTTTGGAAGTATTTCACAGATCTGTTTGACTATCTTCCACTTACAGCTCTAGTTGATGGACAGGTATGATACTATTATTTTTGTGATACTCATAAAAAGCTTGGCTTCAGTAAACCTGGAAACCATCACCAAGAATGATGCTGATGTGTGGAGGGGAAAGGGAACTCATGACAGCCCAGCATTCCATCCCATATGTGGTTTTGCCTTCTTATTCGGTGGTAATAGTACTGCCCTGTACTGATGACTTAAATTTCATGTCCTGAATTTGAATTGTTAGGTGTAAAATACATATTGTTTGTATTTTGCAGATAACACTGTGAGGTGTGAAACATACTTGTGTATGGAATTCAGAAACTCTAGTTTAAGAAATGTTGATGCTTTTTGTTGATGTAGAACAAAAAAAAAAAAAAAGGATTAGCCATTAAGTAAGCTACAGAACTTTTCACTGTGCAAAAAATTGATCGCTTTCTGGTGCTATTTGAATTGGAATTTAAAATGGGTTTGGCTTGCATATAGAAGTGCTTATGTAACAAAAGTTTTATTGGTTGAAATGATCCTTCACTCTAGAACAAAGGAGCAATTTAAAAAGTCCTAGGATTTTGATACCCTTTATTTCCCTCCTCTAGATGATGCAGATAGAAGGGGATTGTTGAAATGCTATGATATCAACTATATTCACAGAGGAGGCAGAAATTGTTTTTGTTACTCTTTGCACTGTATTATGCGGGCTTAGATGTTAATGCATTGTGCTACTAAATTGATTGTTTTTGTGAAACTTGTTTGGGTTTACTGACAAACTATGTGGGTGCTGATATATTGTGATTATTATTAACCATAGTTAATTGAATCAAGGCAGCTTCATAAACTGGCTTTTTGTTGACTTGTTTCAACAAACGACTGTTAAGATTAATTACTGTATTTTTCGCCCTATAGGACGCACTTTTCCCCCTCCAAAAATGAAGGGGAAATGTGTGTGCGTCCTATGGGGCAAGTGCAGGCTTTCGCTGAAGCCTGGAGAGCGAGAGGGGTCGGTCCAGGCTTCAGGAGAGCCCCAGCGCCAGCCCCACAAGTCGGGGGACAGAGGGAGGCGCAGCGCGTCTCCCCGCTGTCCCCGGACCTGGTCTGAAGGCGGGCGGTGGGGAGAAGAGTGCTTCTCCCCGCTGCCTGCCCCGCAAGCTCTGGGGACATCTGGGAGGCGCAGCGCGTCTTCCCGCTGTCCCCGGACCTGATCTGAAGGCGGGCTGCGGGGAGAAGAGCGCTTCTCCCCGCTGCCGGCCCCACAAGCGCCTGGGGGGGAGAATAAAATTTTTTCCCTTTATTTCCCCTCAATAAAACTTGATGCGTCCTATGGGCCGGTGCGTCCTATGGGGCGAAAAATACGGTATAGCTTGTCCAGGTTTAATACAAGCTGCGTTTAGAGCAGAAGCAAAACGTCTAAACTCCTGGCAGCTGAAGAGGATGGGGGGGGGGAGGAACCTTGAGTTTGAGGCTCACTGCAGCTTATTATTGTAACCCTAAACAATGGTTTTAGTGTTGCGTCTAAAGTGGCCCAATGAAAAACCTGTTTCAGGTGATCACACAAGCTGGTGATTTTAATCGGTAGAAATTTCTGTTTTCCCCTTGTGCAAAAACTGAGAAAGAAAGCAACACACAAGGCTCATTGTCAAGTGCATGTTGCGACAGTAGCATAAGAATTGGTTTTTGGTATCAACAAATACCTCAAGCGAATGAAGAATACAACCTCTTGGCAGTGCACATAATACATTTATTCTGGTTCTTATTCTTCAGATATTTTGTCTCCATGGAGGTCTTTCCCCATCTATAGATACACTGGATCATATTAGAGCTCTTGATCGTCTGCAGGAAGTTCCACATGAGGTAATATCAATGAAAATACATTGTGACTCAGAGTATACATTGAATGGCAAATATATACATTAAATATAGAATAGGGTATGGTATCATATCTTTGAACTGAATCAGGCAAATATAATAGCTAGACAAAAGGGTTGCAACTTGCAGTTGATCAGTTAATTGATTAAAAAATGTGTTGGTTGCCTTAATTAGTTTGCCGATCTTTAACCTTTAAAATTATTGTTCATTCTAGTATTTATAAAAATTGGATGCAGTCCTAGTTATGTACCTGAGTAAGTTCTGTCGACCTTTGTGGGCCTTACTTCTGAGTAGACATGTATAAAATTGTACAGTATGAGGCATTCCCTGTTGCATGTGTGTGTGGAAATACCTTTTTAAATTTTGCAAGCTCTGATCAATCTTAAAAACCAAGAGTTTTCTTCTACAGTACTATTTTTTATGTATGAATTTAATTGGATGGCTAGAAAATGAACAGACCAGAACTTCTACTTTATAGTTTACCATAATAGGGTCTGTAAGAACAAAACGTCTGCACAGCTTGGTTGTCATATCAAGCCCTGAATTGGTGGTATAGATACTTTGTTCCAATAATATTTTTCCAGCTCTCCCTAAATTCAAAGATCTCATGGTGGGTGACAATATTTAAAATGATAATAACACATCTAGTTACTTAAATGAAAGCAGGTAAAAATGGGGAATTACATTTCACAGTGTGAAATGTAGCAGTGGGCTAATATTCATAAATGCCCAGCCTGGTGTTGGAATGTCAAAAGCATTGGGGCCTGATTTATTTCCAGGAGGAAGGCATTTCATAGTCAGGACGCCACCACAGAAAAGGCCATGGACCACATATCTGCAGTACTTCTTGACACAGATGTTTCTCAAATGGTTTATTATGTGCACTCATGGCAGTGATACATGACTCATTCATTTGCACTGGATTTTAGTCAACACAGAATGCACTTGGATAACAACAGTTCCGTAGCAACTGGAGTTGCTCTCCTGTAACTTTACAAAGTTGCTAGTACATTGCTACAGCTGAAATATGTTTTAAAAGAGCAAGACTAGCTTTTTGAGGAGGTTGAGAATGTGTAGATAATAATAATAGTAACAATAAAATTTTATTTATATCCCGCCCTCCCCAGCCGAAGCCGGGCTCAGAATGGCTAACAACAGTAAAATAATACAACATTCTAAAATCAATTCATTATAAAATCAGTTTAAATCAAATTAATGGCAACCATTGGGCTAGAGTTCTGTGAGGATTACCAAAGGAGGGGGGTCAGGCTGTGCCTTGGCCAAAGGCCAGGTGGAACAGCTCTGTCTTGCAGGCCCTGTGGAAAGATGTCAAATCCCGCAGGGCCCTAGTCTCTTGTGACAGAGCGTTCCACCAGATCAGAGCCACAGCCGAAAAAGCCCTGGCTCTGGTTGAGAAGTTTATGCAGTTGGCTCCCCCTTTCCTAAAAACACTTTGCATCAGTATTTAGCATCTGCATTCCAACATACGTAGGAAGCACAAGGATATGTGGACTGGTCCAGTCCCCAGCATCTCAGGCACACCCAGCTTTCTAAGTTAAGCGGGGAAATCTCAATGAGAATTCTAAACGTGCTTGAATAAGTGAGGATAGAAGCTCATTCAGACCTTAGTGGGGGTGGATGGAGTAGACAGAGTCATGCAGGGACCTTGGTAGACATGATGCCTGAATAGGGCTATTGTCTTGTATAAATTGAATTATTCTGGGCATTTGTAAATAATAATTTGGATGTCCATACATGAATTGAAAATTGTGGTGTTAATTACTTTAGAAAGTTGAGATTATATCTGTAACCTGGCTTTGAAAGTTTACCGCATGCCGGTGCACACACTTGGTTTAGAATGTTTTACTATAAACAGTGCATAAAATTTCTGTAGCTCTGTTTTGTTTGAGCTGCAAGGTAGATCATGGCTCCTTCTGTTTGCACCACAATGATTATGTAGTTTAAGAGAGACACAGACGTGCATCTACAGTGCTATATAGTTAGAAGGTACATTTTAAACTGATGCTGATGTCATGCAAAGTTTGCTAGATGAGTCACTTCTGAGATTATGCAGAGCTTTCACATTGGAAGGGTGTAGACCCTTTAAGGAAAACATTTCGTTTGTGTGCTTGAAGCTGGAATTATGCCTAGGTACTTTACATGCAAGAGCTGATCTTGCAGGATCCTGGCATCCCTCAGCTGTTCTTTTGGATTCTCCTTTGTTTAGCTGTCATCTGGTTTCCGTTCTTCCTTTTGGGAATTGCATTAGTTTTTCTCAGTGCCTTTACTGCCTCTGGTCCTTTCAACCTAGTTTTCATTTCAACTGAAATTACACTTTTTCTTTACCAATTTTCTCTCTAAACAGCACTGTGGCTTTTCTGTTCAACTTGATATCTTGCCAGATACATGCACAATAGTTCACATACTGGTGATGTTCAATTATATTTTCCTGGTTTTTTCCTAGTATGCTTTTTTCTATTTATTGATTTATTTTTTTATCCTGCTTTTAGTTCTTCTGCTCCATCTGTGTTTGATTGTTGCTGTTATTAACTTTTCTTTTTGGCTTGGAACGTATTTTGTTTTGATGCTTTTACTTCATACACCTCTTTGTTTGCCAAACTCATCTGCTAAGTTTCTCATCACTTTTACAGGGGGGGGTTGGGTGATTTTTTTTCTATTGATACTATTCACTTCTCTGATTTTCACACTTGTTTTCTCTAGATAGGTTTCATTTTCAAATTCCTGAAGACTGTAAGAAACAACTTTTCCTATTTCTCTGTAAAATGTTGTTATTATATAGAATATGCAATATACTTAAGAGATCCAGGAGCTTAACACTTTTTAGATTACCTTTTGCAATATTTCCCTCCTTATGTAACATACTGTACCATTTTCTTTGAACAGGGCCCAATGTGTGATCTGTTATGGTCAGATCCAGATGATCGTGGTGGCTGGGGGATTTCTCCACGTGGCGCTGGCTATACATTTGGTCAAGATATCTCTGAAACATTTAACCATGCCAATGGGCTTACATTGGTGTCTCGTGCTCACCAACTTGTAATGGAGGTATAATTACTCTGTTGCACCTAGCCACCTAAGGCTTAAAAATGAAAGTCTGTCTTTTTTGGAAAGAAGGTTGTATAGTCTCAGCACCTTGAATTTTTATGTTCTGTATCTTAGAAGGTGTAAATTAGTATAATATTCATCAAGAATTATCAGAACAATATTCAGAGTAAATAAAAATGTTTACACGTGTCATAAATATATGGTTCAGTTAACTTTATTTGCCAGTGTGCCAGTTAATCCTGTAATATTAATGTCTCTGTGACTGATTTTAGTTTATACTAAATTAATTTTAAGGGGACATTTCAAGTGAGCATCCCACATTTTCCAATTTGCTAGTGGCTAGGGTTTGATAATTCGCCACGAGTTAGAGAACGTTTAAAGATGTAAAAATTGGTGTTTGCATTTGAACATAATTAGTATTCATTGAGATAGTGCAAAGCATGTTTGCTCTGACTCTGAAATAGTTTGTTTTTTCCCAGTGAAAATATATAAAGCAAGGTAGGATGCATTCCTAAGGTGATGGGGAGGGCGAGTCAAAGATGGTCCTGCTGGGCTTGTGCCAGCACTGGGAAAGGGAGGACAAAGGAGCAGTCTTATGCTACTCCGTCCATTTCTTTTTATTTAAACTATTTCCCTACCGTTGGGACCTATGCAAGGGAGATAGAAAGGAATAAAGTTTTCAGCTCCTGGGCTGTAGTTTAGTCCCTGGTGTGGGACTTGGAAGGCATTAGATCCAAAGTATTTTGGCCTATCCCCAGCATGTCTCTTTATCACCTCTGATCAGGGTAGAGCAAGAGTTGTGGAAGTTTCAGCTATGCGGAAGGGGAATTTAACATCAGAGCTTGCTTTCTGCTGCCAGAGAAGGGAGTTAGGTGCTTCCTGTGACCCCTGGATCTCCCTCCTAAGGGTCATGGGATTACTGGCCTTACACCTTTTAATCTAGTTACACCTTTTAAAGAAGAAATTGGTTGAGACTTTTCACTGAAAGCATTTTCTTCCCCCCACTGCAGGGTTACAACTGGTGTCATGATCGGAATGTGGTCACCATTTTCAGTGCACCCAATTACTGTTATCGTTGTGGGAACCAGGCTGCTATCATGGAACTAGATGACACTTTAAAATATTCCTTGTAAGAAACATGAGCTTGTTTTAACAATGGGGGTGGGGTTGCAAGGGGTAAAGTTCTCTGGCTTGTGTTAAGTGTTGATGAATTCTATAGAGTACACCACTTTTGCAGTATGAACTCTAAAGAATATCTCATGGGCCTAGTTTAGCTATCATGCTGGAAGCCTAGTTATGGTTTAGCACAAATGTGTGGACTCGTGGAGAGAAGATTGCGGCCACTTTGCTCCTTTCCATTTGTTTTGCTGCTGCACTGAGCGGGACAAAGTTTGGTTCATCATGTTGTCGAAATCTGGGCTTGGGGATTAGCTCAACTGGACAAGCTACAAGCCATAACCCATAGGACAAGCTTTGGTTACAACTTGTGGTCAGGCTGCAGAGATCTAAACCACAAGCCTGAGTTTGGGTGACGTGAAGTTACGGCTTAGTTCAGTAGCAGGCCGGGGCGGGTGATGGACTGCTCACATTCCAAGGCTTAGTGTGATGTGCAAACTAGGCCTTAATGTTCAGAAAACGATAGCTAAAACATAAGTAATATTTTTGAAACTGTATGTTAAAGAATACTGCATTTTGTTTTTAACATCACTCAAGTTGAATTGCTACCTCATCTAATCAAGGAACAGGACACATTAATTTGGGAATTACACCACAAAATAGTCACCTTCAATGTAGGGACAGAATTTTAAACAAATCCTGATTAAAACACTGCTAAATGAGTCCATTTTTATTTCATTGGAACTTTTCCCGCTCAAGCCCTAATAGAGGGTGAAAGTATGGGAAATGATGACTGAAATATTGATAACGTTCGTTGCAGTTAATAAAAATACAATTTCCCTTTTTTGATTCAGTGTTGCATAACATTTAGTGAAATATGGGTAATTGTCTACCGTAGTCAAGCAAGCACAAACATTGTCCTTGAAATCCTAAACCCTTGGCTGAAATATAATTTTCAGTTTTGGCAAACCTGAATGATCTTTATCGGCCTGGCATTCTGCAATAAAATAGCTTAAGAATGGAACTTGTGGAAATGAGAGTGGGGAGAGGACAGGTATGGGATTTAATTAATAAAAATGCAGCAGTTAATGCAACAAAGCACTTAATCAGCCTTTTCCTTTTAACAGCCTTCAATTTGATCCAGCGCCTCGCCGTGGAGAGCCTCATGTTACTCGGCGTACCCCAGACTACTTCCTATAAACATCTCTTCCTCAGCCTGACCTTGATCAGTAGTAGTACACCTGGCAATTTTTGAAAAGCAACAATTTGTGATAAGTTGAGGTCTGTCTCAGCGTAAAGCCTCTTCATGGACCAAACTGTGCCATAATGAGGATGACGAGCTTTTGAGCACAACTTCAGATGGACTTCAACGCACTAATCAGTCCTTTATCAGCCAGTCCAACAGCCAGTTTGCCTGCTGTAACTATAGTAATTGTTTTCTTCTGGACTATTCAAAGAGGAAAGGTAACTAACAAACTCATCTCCCTGTCATGCTTACTTGTAAATTTTAGTTGTAGTGTTTAACTGGCATGTATTAACATTTTGAAGTTTAAGAAAAATGCACAAACTAACTTCCTTCTTACGCCTATCGCCCTCTATTTTATTGACATAAGTAACTTAACTGCAGAAGAAAGTTCCTCTTGGGAGTATGTTGTCATAAGCTTTCCCTCCATTTAAGCTAGATTACTGTTCTGTGTTGATCCTACCTTTTTTCTGTATATTTGTCAAAGTGCTTGCATCTTATTTGATGTATTTGAGCAAATAAACTTGCAGATCATTACTCCAATCAGATGGGTACACTGAAATGAAATAATTTCTCTTTCTCATTCATTATAGGGGATTTATCAGTTGTTGGAATACTGCTTCTTGGCATTAAATTTCTGGCAGCTAAACACGTAGGACCAGGGCCACAAACATAGCATGAGACTGTTTGCACTCACTCTTCCTTTCATAGTAGTATAAAGGTAATAGCTAATAGTTTTCTAGTTTATATCATTACTTCATGCTAACTAGTATCTGCAACTGAATATTTAGAACTCACATTTTGATATGCTGCATAAGACAGTGGCTATATCCCTCATAATGAAGTAAAATGTTAACTTGTTCTGTTTACGTAAAATTATATTAGCTCAAATTCACATTCCAGATTTAACTTAACAAAGTGTGGGTGAAGAGACTGCCTATTTTTCCTTATAGCTGGTACCTTTTATAAACTTAGTTCTTTTGCAAGTTGTAATTTCTCCTAACATTTACTCTCCCTCCACAACTTTGTTTACTGCAAAATGATCACTTAAAAAGCTTCTGTAAGAATTGAATGACAATTCCATCCCACAATGTTAAGATGATTTAAGGCAACTTTATTCCAGTGCTGCATTTTCCAGGGCCTGTCGATAGATGGGCAAAGATTTCATTTACAGTTCAGTTGCAGTAAGAAAAGACAAGTTAATCTTGCATTGAATTAAGAGGGGAGAACATGATTCTGTGAAGATTACATCTAGGCACCTTATAAAAAAAATAATCAACGAAGTGTAACAAGTTCTTCAGAAGATGTTGGGTGGATGGCCACTGTCTGGTCAAAATCTGCTTTTGTTGCTCCCATTTTGACAGCCACAGCAAAGCCTTGAAGCATTTCATCACATCCTAACCCTTGCATATGAAGGCCTACCACCTTAAAAACAAACAAACAAACAAACAAACATGTTAATTAAGGCTTTGGTTTTGCATTGGTGATTTAATACTATAATCAGACATCTCATTGACTCCCCAAACCAGATTTCTTCATCAATAAAAATAGGCTTATATTTACAGTGTTCTCCTTCTCCAATAATGCTCCATTTGCCAGTTCTGCACAAAGTAGAGCCGTGTGTGGTGTCTAGATAAGTATAAACAGACTAGCTGCTCACAGAATCTTGTATTCTTCCCCGTTTTGCTCACCTTCTCCTGTTTAGTTGCACACACCAGTTTCATTACACACTTCATTTTCCTTTTAGTTACAGCGTGATACATTGGGATAAAAGAAGTTGTATAGGTTTTCACATTATCACTTCCATATGTAGTTCTAGCTTCCGCTGAAACAGTAAGACAAAAATAAGCATATAGTCTACATAGCCAAGGAAGAGGAACCACAAAGCACAGCAATAATTGCCTTGCTTTAAAAGCCAAAAGGCAGACTAGATGTGTCTGAATTGCTATAATAAAGTTTTTGAAAGTATTTGACGTGTCTAAATACAGATGTTATAAAGCAAGAATTGGGAAACTGCAGCCCTCCAGCTGTTGTAGGCTGCGGGGGTGTGTGTGTGTCAGGACATCCACCAATACTTCCTATAGCACCTACAATAGTTATTCATAAATATCACAATGCGCAACACTTTTTCCTACTCAGTTGCCATTCACACTTGGCTGGCATCTCCTACATTGAAGCCACCTCTCAAGCGTGCCCACATTTCAGTGGAAGTCAAGATGGACACGCCTCCAGTTTTGAACAGATGAGATCTCCAAAGAGCGTCCCTCTGAGCAAATACGCAGTGGCTGGTGTAGGCTCCATCCCCTCCTCCATGTGCAGGGCATGCCCACTGGCCCCAAAAAAGATTGGTGACCCCCTCCTGTAATCAAACAGCTCCCATAATCCCTAACCACTGGCCATGCAATATCTGAAGGGCCTCAGGTTCCCCATCCTGGTTTAGAGGGCCTGGGCTGCCAATTTTGCAACTCACAACTCCTTAACCTTTCACTTTCAGAGTTTAAGTCCCAATTTTACATACTAATATAGTTTTTTATGCTTTGAACAAATTAAGAAAATGTCTTCTGCACTGAAGTTCAGAAGGATCCTCCACTATAGTCAAGGGGAAATGGGAGAGGGGATGAAGCATTCAATTCTGCAGCCAGTCTCTAAATTCTAGTTAGCACCTGCAATGTGTTTACGTAGGCACAACCTTTTGTTCTTTATATAGCCTTGCCAAGCCACTGGCAGAAAATGTCCTAGAGCAAAGGATAAAATGGTATCGCATGTCACAAACGCTTAAGGTTACAGCGCCAATTCTTTTGCCCACAGCCATAGGAACTAGCAAGACAACAAGGCCTAAGATCCTACCTTCTGTTAGTCCCACCGTTCCAATAGGTGGGTGACTGAAGACCACGGTAGGAATGTTGGTGTAGTCAAGTTTAGAATCTTCTTTCCTCTCAAAAATCCTGTGTGCCAGTTTCCTTCCAGCAGCTATTGCAACTGTTAAGGATGAAATTTAGGCATGTCACCTGGCATAGTAGCAGGCAACTGTGTCCATTGCCACTCTCTAAGGCAGTGTTTCCCAACCTTGGGCCTCCAGCTGTTTTTGAACTACAATTCCCATCATCCCTGACCACTGGTCTTGCTAGCTAGGGATGATGGGAGTTGTAGTCCAAAAACAGCTGGAGGCCCAAGGTTGGGAAACACTGCTCTAAGGGATGCATGCAGTACAGGCAGCCGCCCCCCCTACATGACATAGGGTAGTAATGATAAAATGTGATATCTGCCCCAGTGCAGGCTTACACATGAAGTGATCCAGTGGATGCAGCTGCATGGAAGAAAGACAGTAAAGGTAAAGGGACCCCTGACCATTAGGTCCAGTCGCGTATGACTCTGGGGTTGCGGCGCTCATATCACTTTATTGGCTGAGGGAGCTGGCGTACAGCTTCCGGGTCATGTGGCCAGCATGACAAACCAGAACAGCGCATGGAAATGCCGTTTACCTTCCCGCTGGAGCGGTACCTATTTATCTGCTTGCACTTTGATGTGCTTTTGAACTGCTAGGTTGGCAGGAGCAAGGACCGAGCAATAGGAGCTCACCCCATCACGGGGATTCGAACCGCCAACCTTCTCATCGGCAAGTCCTAGGTTCTGTGGTTTAACCCACAGCACCACCTGCGCCCCAGGAACTACAGACAGCCCCCCATTTTTGCAGGGGTTATGTCCCGAGGCACCGCAAATGTTGGTGAAATCGCATATAATTGAAACCCATTGAAAAAGCCCAGCTCAGTTCTGGGTTCAGCGCAATGCACGTATACACAGTCACACATGTATTGAACACGCGTAAACGGAGCTGCCTGTATTTACATCTCTCCATTGCACTGCCCATTTATTCCTACTCTTTGCTTCCTGATTTTTAACCAGTTACTGATCCGTAAGAGGGCATCTCGCCTTATCCCACAATTGCTACGTCTACTCAAGAGCCTTTGTTGAAGAACTTTAACAAAAGGTCTCCTTGATCACCCCTATTACCCATGCTTGTTATACCTGAATGTAGTGATTTGTGAGTTTTTAATTTGCCATGGATGGGAAACACTTGGTCCTCCAGACACTGTGGAACTACAAGTCCCATTGGAGTCCAACAACATCTGGAGGGCCAAAAGTTTCCTGTCCCTGGCCTAGAACTTCATCTCATCTCCAGAATTTGCATCAATTATTCTCCATATGACAAGGAACTAAAAAGCTTATGTACTGTTTACTTGGTGTGGCAGATCTAAAGGCAAACCTGATAGACTTCTAACAAGTCACACTGCCACACAATTCTTTAATTTTCTGCTAGTGTTTCAGAAATCAGTGATAAGGGAGATGCTATGAGGTCACACCCAGACCTTATTGATGCAGTAGATTTACAGCGATCAAAAGGCAGTAGTATTCTGTATAGCACCCAGAGAAGTTGATGAGCAGAAAAAGATCCCCAGGCAACCACTTGATTACTTCCCCATCTTCCTCCCAGTTCTCTCCCACGCTATCTTTGGTGCAGCATGCACAGGCTCCCACATAACATTATAGAAGCCTTTTGAGCAAAATAGCATACTAATGTTACCTGGTGTAAGAAGAGCTTTCCCACATACATCTCCAACAGCGTAGATCCCCTTTCTGCTGGTATTTTGGAACTCATCAACAATAATATGACCCATAGAATCTACCTTAATATTCTAAAAATGGAAAGGATAGTTTAAGTCAAACACGACATTCTGGGGAAAGAGTATCCAAGACAAACAGCACTGATTCATCTCTTATTTCTAAGCTGTGTAACTTTTCAGAAAAATTATGTGAATAAGGGAAGGCAGGCCTTTTTCTTCCCACATAGCCTCAGCACACAAAACACAAGGAATCATTTCAGAGGAGTCAGGCATGAGCTGTATGCTTAGTGACAGGAGCTATGTGGGATATTTTTTCCATAACATTTAAATGACATTTACTATGTTCAGAGCTTTGCATGTATTATCTCAATAATCCTATGAAAAAAATGTAGGTTCGCATAAAGTATTTGCTGGTGGGTGGAGGAATTGTTACCTAATATGGTGGTCTGCTTTTTTTATAAGTATTTCTATTCATTCTTTTTAATAGGCTAATCAGAACAGCTTTCTAACTGAACAAAATGAGTTTTTCACTGACTAAACACTGCAGCTCCACTCATAACCACAACACGATGCCAACTCTCATATAATCCAGATTCTATATGCAATGTATCAAAATCCCACACTGTCTCAAAGAAATAAAATAATTCCTGCTCACCTGCTGGTCAAGATTTAGCCCCTCTGTGTTTGGCTTTCGACCAATGGCCCATAACAGACAATCAACATCCTCAATAGTTTTAAAGGTGGGTTTCTGACTCGGAGGAGAGGATGTTACAGTTACCGACAGCAGTCCTGAAGGTGACTTTCTGACCGACTTGACCTGTTGAGAAACAGGAGACTTGAGGACAAAGAGCAAAACAGTACGTACAATGGCCATAAAGACTAGCTGCAAGGAAGGTGGATTTTAGGGCTCAACCAGATTTCCTGCCCAAATTTGTTCTACAGTGGTACCTCTGGTTGCGGACAGGATCCGTTACGGAGCTCTAGTCGGATCCCAAGGTTTTCGCAACCGGAGGTGCCTGTTCTGCGCATGTGTGCGGTGCGGTAGAGCGCTTCTGCGCATGTGTGCACGGCAAAACCCAGAAAAATACTTCCGGGTTTGCCGCATGCGCATCCCGAAGGATACGTAACCAGAGGTGCGCATAAGTAGAGGTGCCACTGTATTTATTTCACAATTTGTTATAATATCTTAAAAAAACCTTTATTAGATTTGACATGTCAAGTTATAGGCATGGCTATCTGCCTGCCACAATTCTGTAGAGAAAAACACAATTATGTTGCACCAGCACAGAAACCAGCTTCCTTGGGATCTCTCAATTTCGTTTGAAGAAAAACAACAAGGGCTGCTGGAATCTTGAGAAGTCGCAGCAATGGCCAATTATGTTTTCCAGTGATCGGAGGATGGGGTTGGAGTGTCTTGCATTGCTCCTGTGCTTCAAACATGCAGAATAAATTATGCAAAAGAAGTACTATGGGGAAAAGTATGCAAAATAATGTGTTTTTTAAAGTGTTATGTGAAAAACCTGCCCTAATTGTTCTTGGCCTTTTCCAGTTTTATATCAAATTTAAAATGTAAGGCCATTGGACAGGGCCTGTCTGTGTCTTGTTTGTTTTTAGGGGAGGGAGCCCAGGACCCCTGTGCCACAGAGAGGTCACTTTGGTGCTGCTAAGGCAGCAGAAACAATGTTAGAGGCAGCAGTTACGAGTTTCTGGTTTCTGCGGCCACAGCAGGCGCTGCGATTCTCCAGCAATTTGATTTCACCCCAGGAGGCGCTCTTCATTGTCTCCCGAGATAGACAGATGCCACCTTCAAATAATATAATTAATGCAAGTTGCAGAGTTCAACCTTTCTTCATACGGAATGTGTGACTGACTGGTATCAGTACTCAGCCTTGATTTAAGGACAGCTGCAGCTTTCCCAAAATGTACCAACCAAGGTGCAATAAATAGGAGCTCTGTTTTTCTGCTTATGATCTGGCTACTAGTCCTATTAAAAGCAGCTACAGTGGTGCCTTGCAAGACGAAATTAATCCGTTCCGCAAGTCTCTTCGTCTTGCGGTTTTTTCGTCTTGCGAAGCACGGCTATTAGCGGCTATTAACGGCTTAACGGCTATTAACGGCTTAGCGGCTTTAAGAAAAAGGAAACAAACTCGCAAGAACTCGCAAGACGTTTCGTCTTGCAAAGCAAGCCCATAGGGAAATTCGTCTTGCGGAACGACTCAAAAAACGGAAAACCCTTTCGTCTAGCGAGTTTTTCGTCTTGCGAGGCATTCGTCTTGCGGGGCACCACTGTATAAATACACCAATAAGAGAAGCAGCATGGGCAATAAGTTGAAGGAAAAGGAAGGTGGGGGAGTATTTTGTTACATGTTTGCGACTTCCTCTCATTAAGAATAATACCACTCATAGAAGAAATTAAAGCACTGGTGCTTAATAAACTGGTGCTTATAATAAAAGGTATCAATCTGTTAAAACAAACAACATAGCAATACAAAATGGGAACATCTCTGCATACTTTGCCCCGATAGAATCATTCAGCCCCACAAAAACAATAAAAAGTGCACATTTTTTATATTTTTAAATTAGCTTTATACACCACACTTCATCACAAGATCTCAAGGCGCTATACAGGATAAAATACAAAGGAAAAGCACAAGTAAATAGTCAAAACAAAAATAACAAAACATTCCTCCCCCTAAATATAGGCACACAGATGATGAAAGTGATACAGTACATAGATAATACCTGAGAATGTTTCCAGACTTCTACACCACCATGCTCCAGCTCCTGAGTACAGTTTGAGCTGATCATTGAATCAAAGTTTCTCAGCACCTGTCCAGGAAGAACATCAAATAAGACTGTGCAGACACACAGCATATCCACATAACTCATTCAAGAGAGCTAGTGTAGCAGTTACAGCTGTTTCTGAACGCTTGTGATTTCCACATCACTGCATTTTTATAAGAAATTCCTGTAAACCGCTTTGAGGTCCACGTGAAAAACAATATATAAATACATTTAATAAATAGTAGTGGCTAGCACCAGGCTGTAAACCTAGCAAGGGCAACTCACAAAACCACAATTCTCTAAGCCTCTCCACCCCAAACCCTCAGGATTTTTCTTTTGTAAATTTGGTTGTTTATATTTATCTGTATATGTTTAAAGCAAAATAAAAAATTACTTTAAAAAAAAAGAATGGAGTTCAGAAACTCTAGTTTAAGAAATGTTGATGCTGAACAAAATGTTGAACAAAAAAACAGTGCTTCCTTTCCCAGCCAATCAGTGCAAGGAATTAAAAGCGTGCACAACAGAACCCCAGCCTTGCTTTTTATTGCATTGGCCAATATACAGCAGAGCAGTCAGGAGAAAGAAAAAGTGAGTGTGCCTTACCTCACCATAACGTATCAGTAAGGATGTCTTTGAACCCAGGGCTGAAAGAATGCCAGCTATCTCCACAGCTATGTATCCAGCACCAACGACAACACTGCGCCTGAAAGAATAATGGGTTTTGAGCCATATCACACACACCCTATGAAGTTCCTGTTGGAAATATATTCTACTGCACCCTGAACTATGCTTTGCCTGAGTGCCTCATACTGAGGCAGTAAGGATCTTCACTCAGCAGACAGTTAAAACTATGGAAGCTGCTGCTCAAAATGTAGTGATAGTCATCCTTAAGTAAAGGTAAAGGGACCCCTGACCATTAGGTCCAGTCGTGGCCGACTCTGGGGTTGCGGCGCTCATCTCGCTTTATTGGCCAAGGGAGCCGGCGTACAGCTTCCGGGTCATGTGGACAGCATGACTAAGCCACTTCTGGCGAACCAGAGCAGCACATGGAAACGCCGTTTACCTTCCCGCCGGAGCGGTACCTATTTATCTGCTTGCACTTTGATGTGCTTTTGAACTGCTAGGTTGACAGGAGCTGGGACCGAACAACAGGAACTCACCCCGTTGCGGGGATTCGAACCACCGACCTTCTGATCGGCAAGTCCTAGGCTCTGTGGTTTAACCCACAGCGCCACCCACGTCCCTATGTCATCCACTTAGATGGTCCTAAAAGGGAATTGGACAAATGCTATCGATAGCATTTGGGAGGACTATGCTATCAATAGCTACTAGTCATGAAATCTATATGCTACTTCCAGGATCAGAGACCTACCACTAGGTACCTGTCGTTGGGGAATAACAGCAAGAGAGGCCTATCGCTCTCATGTTTCATCTGTGGGTTTCCTATAGACATCTGGGCAACTACACGTGTTCAGATGCAAGTAAACCTCCTCCCATCTTCCAGAGTTCTGGCCAATGAGTGCAGAAGCACTAGCAAACATTTGGCTACGTGCTGTGTGCATTTTATAAATGACCAAATAATTATATGAAACTTTGGTTAATTTTAATTAACTTAATGACTCAAATTAAGCATTTTGCTGCACTGATTTGCAAACCACACCACCACAAGCCTGCTAAACTTTTCTCAAAACACAAGCAATGCCAATACAGACCAAACCGTGTCTGTGTGTGTGTGTGTGAACGAACAAGTCATTAGAAGGGATGAGGAGGAATGTTTTGCGCTGATATTCAACTGCTCCTAAACATGAATTTTATAGGTTTCACGTATCTCCCCAAACCAATGTGTCAAACATCTATTTACAAGCCAGACATGAGACTTTGTGCTGATTCTTGCTATTCTGAGATGCAACCCAGAAAGTAGGATTGGGACAATCGAAAAGAACAGCTGTTGCATGAAGGAGCCTGAACTCTACAACCTCCAATTTTAGTACTACATAAAGCCAGCCAGTAAGGTAAACCTCCTTTAGGTGCAATTCAGCCGCTGTTATACACTTGTAAACCCCATTGCTTTCAATGGAAGACTGGGTGCAAACTTCTACCTACTTCCCTAATGGAAGCAAGCCTCACTTAATTCAATAGGACTTACTTCTGAAGAGACAAAGCATATAATGCACTGTCGGGTACATACTTAAGCCATCTTGCATTAAAATTAATTGTGTTTAAAAAGGTAAAGGTACCCCTGCCCTTATGGGCCAGTCTTGACAGACTCTAGGGTTGTGCGCCCATCTCACTCAAGAAGCCGGGGGCCAGCGCTGTCCGGAGACACTTCCGGGTCACGTGGCCAGCGTGACAAAGCTGCATCTGGCGAGCCAGCGCAGCACACGGAAACGCCGTTTACCTTCCCGCCAGTAAGCGGTCCCTATTTATCTACTTGCACCTGGGGGTGCTTTCGAACTGCTAGGTTGGCAGGCGCTGGGACCGAGCGACAGGAGCGCACCCCGCCACGGGGATTCGAACCGCGAACTTTCGATCGGCAAGTCCTAGGCGCTGAGGCTTTAACCCACAGCGCCACCCGCGTCCCTTAATTGTGTTTACAAGTGCTTTAATTTGTCTGGATTTTGCCCGCAGATTTTTCTCAGGCAACAAAAGAAACAAAGGCTCTAATCTAGCTCTAGACTAATACCAGATATGCATCAGGACAGACCAGATGCTAAATGGGGCATCTTTAGCAATTCTGCAACTTGCAACAGTAAATACAGCACTATGGGGGAACTCACTAGCCTTTTTCCTGCACTTAAGATATTTATAGACATTTGAGGGATGTACGTGAGCCCCACCTCACCCCGCCTATCGCACAGTAACCCACATCCAGCATGCTCTATTTCTCAAATAATCTCCCATTACGATGTGGAAACAGAGAACAGGTTCGCCCTAGATTGGCAACTTACTTGGGCAGCTCTTCAAGGTCAAAAAAACCATCACTAGTAATTCCCAAGCTGGCCCCTGCAAAGCAATGAGACACTACCCTGAATATCAAAGTCCACTTGTGTATAAATAGATCTTAGCTCTGCAAATATTCAACTTTTCTTACAGCTCATTCACTAATGCAGACCTGCTGCATACAATACAATTCAATACTGCAAGCAGGAAAAACAGGCTTCTCCTAAGCTGGGGCAAAGATGGTAAACATCTAAAAAAATGTGGCGAATACACTACCACAATTATGTCTGCAGCAATCCTGAAATTGTAAGTTCCTTGGGGCAGGAATCGCCAGACTTTTCAAAAATTACTCCATGTACATTTATGACCCTTAATAATTGACAGGGAGAGGGGGAGAGGAGGAACATTCCTGAAAAATGCATGTATTCCCCAAAGATCAGCAAAACACAACGAGCAGCACAGGCGATGAGGGCAACAGCGTTTGCCAAGGATTAATGTTACAAAGTACAGAAAGTTATTGCTTAATTTTTTGAAGCAAGAAACTCAACTGTCATATCAGCTTTTTTAGATCTTTCCTAATCACAGGACAGAGAGAGCTATTTCCATTTGCTTTAGCTCACCCTCCATCTAAGGAGCCGTAGTAAGGGAGCTGCTCCCAAGAAAAGTCTTGATGAGATTCTTGCCTTTTAGAATAAAATGAGGGGAGGTAACAAGTAGGGCTGGGTGATATCTGGTTTTCAACATCACGATGTATCACCAGCTAAATATCGCAATATAATGATGTATCACGATGTCTGAAATAAGGATGGAACTATGTAGAGGTGAACAGCAGGGCAGGGTGATATCTGTTTTTCAACCTTGTGATATATCACCTGCAAAATATCATAACATATCAATATACCCGTATTTTTCGCTCTATAGGGCGCACCCGACCATAGGACGCACCTTGTTTTAGCGGGGGAGAACAAAGGGGGAAAAAATCTCCCTCTCTCTGCTCAGTGCCCCTTCAGCGAAGCAGCAGGAGAAACGGAGCCCCTTCCATTTCTCCTCCCGCTTCGCTGAAGGGGCGCTGTGCAGCTCTCCCTCTCTGCTGAAGCCAAGATAGTCTTGCTCTCCTGGCTTCAGCAAAAGGAACCCGAAGCCTTTGGAGCACAGGGCGAGTTCCCGCTGCACTCCAAAGGCTTTAGGCGGCTATCCCTGAAGCCTGGAGAGCGAGAGGGGTCGGTGCGCACCGACCCCTCTCGCTCTCCAGGCTTCAGCGAAAGCAACGCATAGCCTCCGGAGTGCGGAGGGAGCGCTCCCTCTGCGCTTCGGAGGCTTTGCGTTGCTATCACTGAAGCCAAGGAGCCTGCATTCGCTCCATAGGATGCACACACATTTCCCCTTAATTTCTGGAGGGGAAAAAGTGTGTCCTATAGAGCAAAAAATACGGTATCACAATCTGTGAAATAAGGATGGAGCTATGTAGAGGCATTGGCAGACTTCACGGTTTTCCCCACATTGTGATTTTTGCATAGTACATGCACACACACCATGAGTCACAATATATTGCCAGGTCAAAAATTATGAAACCAATATCACAATATGGACTTTGTTTCGGACAATATATTGATACATCGATATATCTAGGAACAGGGCAATAATGATGATGATGTCATTAGGTTTGGGGCTATTTTTGGATGTGAAGTTACTGGATATTTCTATTTAAACTTTGATGTATGTTAAATGAACTTTCAACCACTGAATGTTTAGCGTTACATTGCAGTGATATCATAATTTTCATTACGTATCGTTATTATTGGGATACTGTGCTTTGACAGTTTAAGTGCTTTGAGAAACCGTTGTGATTGCAAAAAATGTGGCATGTAAATGACTTACCCGGTACCTCACTTTCACTGGGGACTGAAGGCTGCCCACCAGTTGCAATCAGGATATGGGGTGCTGTGTATTTTTTACCATCCACTTCAATCGTGCCTTTGCCATCAGGTGTGAACGAAGCATCACCACGAATAGTTTCTACATTGGACTAATGAAATTAAGTTGAAAATGAGCTGTCAATCTATATGTCAATTCAAAGACCAGATAAAGAATTTCACAAGACATTTTAGCTATTCCCTATGTTGTCACAGTGCTACCTGGTTTGTGTGCTGATTTCTCTCATCTGTTGATTCTCTCAGGAATTTAAATAATTGAACAAGTCTGGGTTATCCAAAGCTCTCCTATATATTTTGTCATAAATTCAGAAAAACCTCTATACCAGGCTTCCTCAACCTTGGCCCTCCAGCTGTTTTTGGCCTACAACTCCCATGATCCCTAGCTAGCAGGACGAGGGGTCAGGGATGATGGGAATTGTAGTCTCAAAACATCTGGAGGGCTGAGGTTGAGGACGCCTGTTCTATACTGATAGAGCAGGCAGAATTAAGGGAATGTTTACAATACAGACTTAAATTCATTACTTCCTCTATCCAAGCTTCTCTATGGGAATTAGGATCTCAAATGGATAATTCTTTGTACCCTCAGCATACAAACTATACTTCCCAGGGTTACTTAGAGAACCTATGCAGCATACAAACTATACTTCCCAGGGTTACTTAGAGAACCTATGACAGATAGAAAAAAAGACTGATATAAAATCAACATATATTAGCAATGTGGATAGGGCTAAGACATTCTCAGAGGCGGGGCTGAAAATCCTAAAGCATTTCCGGATTGGTGAGAGAGATTTTACAAAAGTGCTGTGCTCTGAAACTAAAAGGAATATATTTCCAAGAGCGAAGGATGGTTGTCTCAAAGGAATAAGCTGAGAGCCCTCTAGATTCTATACTGTGAAACTCATCGTTAGCAGCTGGAGGAAAGAGGCTTAACGATCGGTTGAGGTGCAAAACAGGAACATTTACAAACCTTGTTCAAATTACTTTGATAGATATCATTCAGTCGTTTCACATAAGCATCACGCTTTTCCTTAATTACTCTGTAATAAAATAAGTTTTGTGTGACAAAATTATCTCGCTCTTGCACTAGCAAAACTATGGCTCAAAAAAACCCCTAACCCTGTCCCTCCTTTCAAATCCCCATTCATTATTTGCTTTAGGAATTTACATCCCTTCAAAAAAATCAAGAGGCAGGTATATTGGGTAGGCAGAACTGTTTATAAAGCCAATAGCCAACTGTTTATAAAGCCAACATAATAAAACCAGAAGATGAGCCAGTTTTAAAATAGCTTCAAACTTTTCTCCATTGATAACCTTGTGCATCTCCCATGCATTTCAATGGGACAAGAATATAAATACCTCCGAGCAGACTGGAGGAAATCTGATGAATGGGGTACATTCAGCTACTATTAATGATGCTCCAAATATTTTGCACATCTTCCACTCAGTTCAGTGGGGCAAGCATATCAGAACCTCTTAGTAGATTGTACCCCACTCATCGCATTAGTCTGATGGTGCACATTTATTTCCAAAGAAAGGAATTTTAACCTGACTTACCGCCAGTTAAACTTCACATCGGATACTTCAAAACCATAATCTGCATGATCGTGGATGAATTCAGAGTGGACAGCAGTGTTCCACATCACCTGTTTGGGGAGGGGAGGGTAAAGGGAGAACATCCAGGGTTTAATTTAAAAATTAATGAAAAACCAAACAACACCATTTATTGTATAATGCAGGATAATGTGAATAAACATTTTGATATGTTGTGGGGGGGAGGTATAATGCATAAAGGATTTTACATTGGGACAGCAGTTTAGGCATATCAGGCCCACACAACTTGCAACCCACCATGATAAACGTAACCCACTAGGCATGTACTGTAGTCTGCAAAATACTTCAAAAACTCAATTTTAAATTCACTCAGTCTTTCTCTAAAGCAGTTCCTCTCCTGGTAACTACCAGCTTTTTTCTTATCAAGAATAGTCTGAAAGATTCCCCCCAGAGGCAGTGGGACAGGAGACCTGTTATCTTCAGTCAACAGCCCATAATCTGCCATTTACAACTCTGCTTTGCCCAAAGGATGGCTTCTAGGCAAAGGGCACGATCCAATTTGCCAGCCTCCCTGCGGCTACTTGGAAGCATCCACTGTCTGCAGGGGATGGAGACACCAGCCTTCAATTTTCTATTAAACGATTATGATCCCAAGATTTCTTTTTCATTTTATTTTCCCCAAATGAGCATCATTGCATCAGGCTATTTTGACTGTCTTCCCATCAAAACACGCCAATGCAATTTCTTAAGTTAATATTTGAGCCTGTTCACGGAGAAGGCAAGAGAAAAAACCAGTGACGTTTTCTTTCTAACAATAAAGGACGCTTGCTTCATACATTGCAATGTTGGCTTCTCAACCCTTCAGAACTGGATCAGCCAGAAGAGCCTTGGGAAATTAGGCACTTAGCAGGAGTAACAGCAATCCTAAATTAGACAGCGGAGAAGCGAAGCGATGGCTCCCCCCCGCCGCCCCCCCCCCCGGTGTATACGAAACCACACCAGCTCACAATGGCCAAGGGTATAAAGACATCTTGTCTTTTTCTTTCTTTCTTTCTTTCTTTCTTTCTTTCTTTCTTTCTTTTTCTGCAACAGTTCACGCCTGGCATAGATGGGGAGTCCCCAAGGAAGGGTCCCTAGAGTGATCTACAAGGCTTAAGTCTAGCAGACCTCAAGCCTCTGGGACCCCCACAATTGGTAGGACAACCAGTGAAGTGGAAAGACACATGGTATCTTTTACATGCCATCTAACATCCCCCCAGCCATCTGACAGTATTTAGTTTATTATCTGGAATCTTGTCTTTATGTTGTATGTTATATGCTGTATGTTTGCAATTGTAAAATTTTAATTTGAAAAACTAAATAAATAATACAGTCATACCTTGGGTTACAGATGCTTCAGGTTGTGTTTTTTTGGGTTACGGACCGCTGAAACCCGGAAGTACTGGAACGGGTTACTTCCAGGTTTCGGCAGTCACGCATGCGCAGAAGTGCTAAATCGCGCTTTGTGCATGTGGAGAAGCGCCGAACCACAACCTGTGCGTGTGCAGACGCACCGCTGCGGGTTGCAAACGTGCATCCCGCATGAATCACGTTCACAACCCGAACGTCCACTGTACATGTATATGTATCAGCAAAAGTTGAACTGTGCCCTGAAATCTCTGCTTTGAAGAGTACGCTTTACCCTCAATGCAATCAAACTGAGACTCAGTATGGAAAATAAGAATGCTAAGTTTACTACAGTCAGACCTCAGTTGTTGAACGTAATCTGTTCCGGAAGCCCATTTGGCTTCCGAAACGTTTGACAAACGAAGTACAGCTTCCGACTGGTTGCAAGAGCTTCCTGCACTCAAGCGGAAGCCATGTCGGACGTTCGGCTTCCGAAAAACGTTTGAAAATCGGAGCATTTACTTCCAGGTTTTCGGCGTTCGGGAGCCAAAACGGAGCCTATCAGGAACCGAGGTTTGATTGTATAGGAAATACATGTTCGATAGGAAGAAATCTACTTCAAACAATCTAGGATGGAAACGCAGAAAGCCATGCTTGCTCTTTTATCTTTCTACAGGGCAAACAAAAGAAAAAATGTCTCCTCCTCCAAGGTGGGACAAAGAAAAAGTAGAAACACCCTGAGTGTATCAGTGTAGCAACTGAGGAAAGGTCAGCACAGATTCATTCAGAAAGTCAAGTCTAGGAGGCTTGGCAGTTCCTGTCCACCTACTTTCTGCCCATGGAAACCCAGCAGCCTTAATGCAACTGAGTTGCATCCCAGCACTTTCAGCAGCATCAACATCAGGGAGAGAGTTAGAATAGCACTCTGATAACAGTTCCTTCTAGAGGAGAAGCAGAATGCCAGACCACACTGTGCCAAATGCCGCTCCCATACAAAATCACACATAAGCAAAAAGGCAGGTGTTTTTTGAGTGATCTGGCCATTTTCTTGTGTTCATCTGCATTTAGAAGACAATAGTCTCCTTGGGTAGCAATATGACACATGCAGAGAGCCTAAGAGTTTATTTTAAAACCATTTGTAGCTATTACTTCCACTGAGTTTTCACTTCACACAGTTTAAAAATAAAATAAAACAAGTTAATAGTGACACATTAAACGGTTTGTTTTTACCTTTTTAGGAACACATCCAACATTCACCTGAAAACGAAAAATAAACAGTGTCAAGCGCCAACGCTACTAAGCAAGTATTTAGCAAACATGCACAAACAGGGTACAAGATAATTTGTTATGGATAGCTTTTTATTATTTATTTATTACAGTAGTTCAGAGGCATACTGCCCTAATATACAGTCAACATGAGTGGTAGGCATTGCTATTTTTTATGCTCCATAAATTTGTCAAATCCCCTCTTAAAACCATTTAAGCTGGGGAGCATCCTTACATTTTGAGGCAGCAAATCCCATAGTTCAACAATGGACTGTGTGAAGGAAGTATTTTCCTTACCTGGATATAATAAATATGGAGATTATAATTGACCTACCTTACTTGTTAGGTACTTGACCTAGCCTCTTGTAAGGGTGACTGAAATAATGTATGTGAAGTACTGGATTCCGGCATCAGATTGAATTGCATTGCTGACTAACAAAACTATTTTAGATTTGGAGTTTATTGTTGTCTTGTATAACATGTTACATACATGCCTTTGTATGAGTTAATTGCTTCCGAATCTTTGGTTACAATGTTGACTATACATTTCAGACACAAAGATTTGACTACAATAAATATGAGGTATTGCAATTATAAATATAACAGTTGCCTCCTCCATTGTTGATGTTCTGTAGAAAGCTCCTTGAAAGCAGATGTGCAATGATGGGTCCCTTATATTCAGTCGTGTGACCAAGAAACAGAACTCAGAATGGGGCAGAAAGAAACAAGACATGATTCTCAATTATAGTACTTGATTTTCAACAGAAGAGGACCTCAGAGGAAGAGAGCAAGTTTAGCACCGCACTTTTTTGTGGTGTCACCCGACAGGGCCTGCTTCCATATAATTAAATGGTTGCAGCCATTCGTTCCAACTGGGAAAAAGAAATGGTGACACTTAGGAATATTACAAGAAGGTTAAAATATACCCTGCATCACAGACAACTAGGTAACCTGGCCCTCACAAACCAAGAACCCAGAAAGGATGGCAACAAACACATGATTAAAAATTACATTGATATCATGGCTTCCCTAAAAGGAGATCAAACTGATCTGTAGAAAGGACTCTGTGAACTGAAAGTAGATACAATGTATGTACTTTTGTAACCCAAGAAAATATTTAATAAAAACAAAGTTTTAAAAAGATACATGACTCCCCCCCCCCCCCATTTTATGCTCACAACGACCCTGTGAGGTAGATTAGGCTGAGAGGCAGAGATTGGTGCACAGTCCACCTGTGAGCTTTATAGCTGAGAGGGAGATTTAAATCCTGGTCTTCCCAGGACTTTTTAACCACTACCCTAATAACTGACATGTCGCACAGGCGTAGCCAGGATTTTTGTTAGGTAGGGCAGGACTGGGGGGCCAGAACCAACGTGATTGATCAGTTAGTTAAGTATTTCTATTGTTTTACTTGATGGGGGGGCAGCTGCCCACTCCTTGGCTAAGCCCATGGACATGTGGCCCTTTTGCAAGGATGATACACAACATTGTGAAGTGTACCACATTTTGGGGCACGAAAATAATGCCTGGCATGCAGAAAACAGTGAAAGCACTCTTTCATTAATTCAAAGTTTCAGATTTTTTGTTTCCTCTCCAATGAGCCATTTGAAACATAAAACTACTAGGGCTGGCACATGAGGGCGGCGTATGGAACGTCCTAAAATTTGTAATTTCTGCATAAAGATCATTCTAGACCCTTCTCTCTCTATCAAATGCATGCACACATTTCCTCTGTTCCTCCTTCCAAGTTCAGTGTGTGTGTGTGTGTGTGTGTGTGTGTGTGTGTCTGCATGCGTGTGTGTGTGTGTGTGTGTGTGTGTGCACAAGGAAATAAAAAACGGAAAGCAGATTAATGTTCTTATTACAACTTTCCTGTGCTCCTGGTCATCCTTAAGTGTGGGGCATGGGGCAATTAACACCTGAGAGATGCCCTCCTGGCTTGCACACAGGGAGGTCCCAGGGTTCAATCCCCAGGCAGGGGCTGGGAGGGACCCTGGAGAGCTGTTGTCAGTCCATGTTGACAATACTGAGCTAGAGGGACCACTGTTCAGCTTCATATAATCATAGGCTTGTAGAGCTAGAAGGGGCTCCAAGGGTCATCTAGCCCAACCCCCTACAATGCAAGCATCTCAGCTAGATCCTACACGACCGGCGGTCGTCCAACCTCCCTTTGCAGTGCGTTTCACAGAATAATAAAACTGGAAGGGGCTCCAAGGGTCATCTAGCCCAACTCGCTTCAATGCAAGAATCTCAGCTGGATTATACACGGCAGGCGGCCACCCAAGCTTCCTTTGCACTGCAGTTCATAGAAAAAAGTTGGAAGGCGCTCCAAGGATCATCTAGCCCAACCCGCTTCAATGCAGGAATCTCAACTAGTTCATACATGACAGGCGGCCACCCAAGCTTCCTTTGCCCTGTGGTTCATAGAAAAGAGCTGGAAAGGGCTCCAAGGGTCATCTAGTCCAACCCGCTTCAATACAGGAATCTCAGCTGAATTATACACGACAGGTGGCCGTCCAACCTCCCTTTGCAGTACGTTTCACAGAATAATAAAATTGGAAGGGGCTCCAAGAGTAATCTAGTCCAACCCCCTACAAGGCAAGCATCTCAGCTAGATCCTACACGACCGGCAGTCATCCAACCCTCCTTTGCAGTGCGTTTCATGGAATCACAGAAATTGGAAGGGACCCCCCGGCCCCAGGGTCATCTAGTCCAACCCGTTGCAATGCAAGAATCTCAGCTGGATTATACACGACAGAAGGCCGCCCAACCTCTCTTTGCAGTGCGTTTCACAGAATAATAAAATTGGAAGGGGCTCCAAGGGTCATCTAGTCCAACCCGCTTCAATACAGGAATCTCAGCTACATCATACACGGCAGGCGGCCGTCCAACCTCCCTTTGCAGTGCGTTTCACTGAATAATAACACTGGAAGGGGCTCCAAGGGTCATCTAGTCCAACCCCCACCATGCAAGCATCTCAGCTAGATCATAGATGACAGGTGGCTACCCAACCTCTCTTTGCAGTGCGTTTCACAGAATAATAAAATTGGAAGGGGCTCCAAGGGTCATCTAGCCCAACCCGCTTCAATGCAAGAACCTCAGCTAGATCATACACGACCGGCGGCCGTCCAAGGTTCCTTTGCAGTGCGTTTCATAGAATAATAAAATTGGAAGGGACCCCCCGGCCCCAGGGTCATCTAGCCCAACCCGCTGCAAGGCAGGACTCCCAACTCCACCATAAGCCCCAGAGGGCCGCCCAACCTTCCCGGGCGCCGTGTTTCCTCCAGGCCAGCCCGCCTCCCGCCCCGGGACTCACGCAGGTGCCGCCGAGCCGCCCTCTCTCCACCACGGCCACCCGAGCGCCGAGCTCCGCCGCCCGCCGAGCGCTGGCCAGGCCGCCCGAGCCGCCTCCCAACACCAGGTAGTCGAAGGCCGTCGAAGAGGAGGCGCGGAGCTGGGCCATGGCGGAGGCGGAGGCGGCGGCTGCAGCGCGACTAGCAGGAAGGAGGAAGGCCGCCACGGCCAGGGGAGACCGCGGGCGCGGCCACCGCATCCCGCCTCCTGTCCTGCCCCCGCAGCGGGCGAGGCGAGGCAGGCGGCGCCGGCGGGGAAGGCGGGCCAGGCAGGCCAGGCCGCGGCGCTGGAAGGCGCCAAGACGCGGCGCGGTGCCTCGGTTGGGCCGCCTCAGGGAGGGAAGGAGCCCCTGAGGGAGAAAGCGGGCCCTGGCGGATTGACGTATAAGCTGAACAAGCTATAGCTGAGGGCCGCACTCTCCCCCCCCCCCCCCAAAAAAGGGAAAAAACCTGGATGTACATTTCCAAAATAGAAGATATAAAGCAAATAAAATAAAACCTACATCCAGCAACAGTGCTTTGCAGTGGCGTAGCGTGGGTTGTCAGCACCCGGGGCAAGGCAAGTAATTTGCGCCCCCTAACCTGTGGATTAGGGGACGCGGGTGGTGCTGTGGGTAAAAGCCTCAGCGCCTAGGGCTTGCCGATCGAAAGGTCGGCAGTTCGAATCCCCGCGGCGGGGTGCGCTCCCGTTGCTCGGTCCCAGCGCCTGCCAACCTAGCAGTTCGAAAGCACCCCTAAGTGCAAGTAGATAAATAGGGACCGCTTTATAGCGGGAAGGTAAACGGTGTTTCCGTGTGCGGCTCTGGCTCGCCAGAGCAGCTTCGTCACGCTGGCCACGTGACCCGGAAGTGTCTCCGGACAGCGCTGGCCCCCGGCCTCTTGAGTGAGATGAGCGCACAACCCCAGAGTCTGGCAAGACTGGCCCGTACGGGCAGGGGTACCTTTACCTTTACCTTAACCTGTGGATTTGCGCCCCCTAACCCGTGGATTTGCCCTAACCCCAGATGTTGCGCCAGGTGCGGCCGGCCCCCCCTGCACCCCCCACGCTACGCCACTGGTGTTTTGTGTTGTGTGGGTTCCTGTGATGTAAGTCATGGGCCCCGCCTGCCAGCCTGCTCCCTAAAATATCACTTGTTTGCTCATTTCTACATATAGGGTGGGATGTGGGTGGCGCTGTGGGTTAAACCACAGAGCCTAGGACTTGCCGATCAGAAGGTCGGCGGTTCGAATCCCAGCAACTGGGTGGGCTCCCGTTGCTCAGTCCCTGCTCCTGCCCACCTAGCAGTTCGAAAGCACGTCAAAGTGCAAGTAGATCAATAGGTATCGCTCCAGCGGGAAGGTAAACGGCGTTTCCGTGTGCTGCTCTGGTTCGCCAGAAGCGGCTTAGTCATGCTGGCCACATGACCCAGAAGCTGTACGCTGGCTTCCTTGGCCAATAAAGCGAGATGAGCGCCACAACCCCAGAGTCAGTCACGACTGGACCTAATGGTCAGGGGTCCCTTTACCTTTACCTTACATATAGGGTGCCTACATTCTGCATGGACTGGTTGCACGGCAACATGTGCAAATGGCTTGAGATACCTATTGGGTCCATAAATGACCATATAGCCTATATTCTGTGATGGGAATTTTGAGGTCTTAGATATATGGTAATATTCATAAGCGTACCAACCAAGCACGTACATAGATCAGCACAGGAAGACCAACCTGAAACCATTTTGATTCCTAAACTGAGCAAATGTTTTCTCTGCAAGGTCAAAGTGGGAAACCTTCCATTGTCTCTTTCCTCACAAATCCTGTCTTAAGGGCACATTTAAGATATGAATAGGGTGTGAGCCTGTGACCTGGCCCAGGAACTAAATATTTATCGTTACAAAAGATTGGCCAGGCTCCCCAGGCAATCCAATCAAAAGATTGGCCAGGCTCCCCAGGAAATCCAATCAAGTAACCTGCCAGACAGGAGATAACGACACGAGAAAAGCAACATTCAGATTTCTGTTTTAGACCGCCTTTTCTGTGATGTAGGTATGATGTATCTGGGGATGGTCTTAGGTTACATCCCTTCTGTGATGTATGTATGATGTTTCTGGGGGTGGTCTTGATCTACAGGGTGGCAATTTCAAAAATCTTTATAAGGCCTTGCACACCATTTTTCTGGGTTCTTCCTCTCTCCTGCAAGTGAGGGGAGCACCCTGTTGCAACAGATCAATAAAGATCAGGCTTAATAGCTGCTTTGCTTCTCAATGTTCTCTAGTTGGCCTCTGTTATCTTCTCCCACCAATAGGGAACCTATGTAAGGACTCTGTATGGGCTCTCAGATACCCCATAAGGGAAAAGGGCAATTTTTGTTTACAACAATTCAACACAAAAAACAGCGACAATTTGTTGTTGACAAAGGACATATCAAGGGCCCCATTACCTTCAGTAGCTTAGGGTCTCATCAAACCTCAATCTGGCCCTGCCTGCAACATTTCTTTTTCTTTTTTTATACTGTATAAATCTTTTTTACTGAGTTATGAGGCAGAACCACATTTCAAAACACAAGTCTTCTCCCGTCAGATGTATAATAGATTTTGCGTGTGATGTAACCTTCAGTCTTCTATTAGCCCTTGTAAAAGGAAGAGGCCGCTGGCAGGATGGTTAACAGCACTTGCTTACCGTATATCTCCTTGGTGTGTTGCCTGTTTATTCCTTTGCTTGACCCCTGCCCTGTTTGGTGTACGTATTTGCTTTTAGCTGCACTGAACCTTCTTCCTCCAGTTATGCCACCCATTTTGCAGTTTTCCCCCCACCCCATCATTTGCCCGACTTCACCTCTAGGGCGCAGAATTAATCAGCGACAACCCAATAAAACCACATAACAATTCTTTACAGACCAGCATCTTTAATGACGATTTTGTCGCAGAACAACATTTACAAAAACAGAGTCCATTGCCTGTATTAGGGGGAGGTTATTGACAGAGGGAGACTGGGACTTCGACTTGATGCAGCCAGGGGGTGATCCAAACTTCAAAATAGCATCTGAATGTCTGAGAAGGGGGGAAAGGAGAAAGATGAATATTAAAACCAGCCCAGTGTCGAAATCTAGAAAGCTGACCTGTGTCATTATCCGATGGCTTGTTCAATATCCTGACCAGGTATTTCAAAAAGGAGCTCACAGTTATTCCACCTTCCTCTTTGACAACCCCAAGGCAAGCAGATGTGGCCGCAGCTCCTGCAACATTCATGCGCAACTCCCTACTCTGGCCTCATGCCCAACGTGATAAAAGAGAGGCCTCTTGCAATGCTCTGGCTTAGGAAACGACAGCCTTTCTTGTAGTGCTTTCGCTATCTGATAAGCCTCATATATTACGTGGGGAAAGTTTCTGCATCAGCAAGGGAATAGTCTCTCACTGCTCTCATGATGTTGCCACTACTGCACGACTTCTCATGTTGCACAGGGAGAGGTCCCAGGCCACAGGGGAGCAACGAAGGCCACACTCCTTTGACAAAGGGCCTTCTGTGGCTTTGTTCCCCTACATCAGTAGAGCCTGCCCCTGACTGATCACCAGCAGCAACCATTTCAAATTTTCCACAGTGCCCTTGTACAACTTTCTCCTACGCAGTCACCCCAGAGCATTGTGGGAAATTCATCATGGCCATTTGCAGCCGCTCACTGCTTGGTGGGTGGGGGTAAAGGCTCAGGGCAGGTGCCAGAAGGTGTCTAGTGCTGAAATCAGGCCTGGGCGCAACATAACTAATGCAGAAATAGGGCTTTTTAAGGGCAGAACTTGCTGGAACTCAGTTCTGGCACCTCTCAGGTGGGCACCATTGCCATTATAAAAGAACCAGAAAGTTCTGGAACCTCTTTCTTCAACAGACCAGTCAATGTGAAAAGTGTTTCCTGAACAGAGAGAATTTGAAATCTACAGTGTGGTTTTTTACACGTGGCTTCCCTTATTAACTTATTGAATTATAACTGGGATGGGGAATCTGTGTCCATCAACATCTGGAGAACAACAGGTTCTCCCCACTGCCCCATTTATCACTCCTAGGAGTAGGTAGGGCATCTTAAAAACCAGCAAATTTGGTTATGACATAAGCCGGCTTTCCCCAGCTTGCTGCCCTTCAGGGTTTGGGTTTTTTTTTCATTTTAAATTGGTCACCGTGCTTATTTTACATACATTTAAGTTCTAAATATAATGTTTGCACTTCTAGACTCATGGACATTGATAAAGCTGGGCCCAGCTAAGTCACCAGTGACGAGATACCAATATGCATAGGAGTCCATTCCTAGGGGCCAAGGTCCCTTTGGCTCCCCTCATAAAATATTTGAGGAGGCCAGGCCCCTCAAAGTTGATGGGCAGTGCCATTCAAATGATGTGGTGCACCACATCATGTGCTCAGTGATGTGGGGCGGGGCCTACCTGCCCCCCCCCCCTATTTTATTCAAGTTGGCCTTCCTGCAATATGGATAGCACAGCAGATCCTGGATGAATCTAGACACATGGGGGGAGGGGAGAGAGAAATTCAGGAAAATGTGTTGTAAACCTCGTAATGTGAAATCACGTTGCCAAAAGGCAGAACTCCACAGCGCCATCTGGTGTCACAGTGTTCTAACGCATTTAAAACGCTTTTTCTTTACTAATGTAGCTGAATCTCCCGTAAAGTTCCACATTTACTTGTCTCAGTGTCTTTTCCCTCTGGAAATCACATCTGTCCAAGTCGGGCTCGGGATGTATCCTTTTGCTGCATACTGTCCGGCAGATATCAACATCGATTTTGTATTTCACCCCTCTCACAACCTAGAGAGAACAATTTTCACTAAACCAGACATAGTAAGGCAAATTGAAGAGATAGAGGGGACTTTTTATATACCGGGGGAGCAGGAAGGGAAGATAACAGTTTTTTCAAAGGCCTTATATTTCCACCCCACCCAAGTGGGAGGCATATTGCTAAGGCATGTTGGTGCCTGTTGCTTGTATATTCATCCTACTGTTATCTCTGATTATTGGTTTTGAAGGACAAAAACCTTTTAAACCGGTTTGACCAGAGACTACATTGGGAGAAGGTGATGAAACAGCGATGTTACTAGCTGGGGTTCCATTTGGATCATATCTAACCTCTTAAAACAGCTGCATTGGTTGCAGCCCGTTCTTTTCTGTGCCTAATTCAAGATGTTCATGTTAGTGATTAAAGCCCTTAAGAACTCAGGCCACAAATACCTGAAAGACTGTCTCCTTCCCTATCAACTTTCTCTGGTGTCAAGATCAACAGAAGGGGGCCCACAGAAGCTCAGGGTGGTGGCAGCCTAGAAGATGGAGTTCTTTGTGGTTGCAGGAGAAATGTAGACCTTCCAGAAGGGCTTATTTAGCCATCGGCAGAGCAGCAGCTGAACCAAGATGCAAGTCATAAGAGCTCACTTCAACAGAGTGACTTTCAGAAGCACTGCAGTGATATTTCCACCTGAGTGTGTGGTGACTTACGGGAATATTTCATCTTGCATTGGCACCAGAAAATGACATGTTTTGTTTCATTGCTGAATTTGTTGCCATAACAGCCGGAGTTTCCTTACCTGCCTCATGGCTTTGTTTATGCGAAATTCTCTGAATAGAAAGATGTCATTTGAACTGTTGTTGTATCTGTAAACACCAAACCTAGCAGCTCTCTGAACTCCTGGGTCGTTGGTCTTGACGGCGATAGGAGATCCTGGTTTTATGGCTGAATTAGGGAAATGCCTCTTGCTACCTGTACAAGCAAAATTCACAAATGAATAATTATTTAGAAATTTTGTCCAGCTGACACATGGAAATAACCTTGTGACCTATCAGCTAGGTTTGGAATTTCACACCTCCACCTCCCTATTTTGGAAATGTATTCATCATTTGAATGAAAGCGGGGCCAAATTTGACCACAACACAAATTACAATTGGAGTCGGCCCCTGCGAACCAGGCAAATAGTTTTGCGAGAGAAATGTGGCCCAGAGCTGTTTGTTTTGTTTTTAACTACACAGGGCTTTGTGGGTTTGCCCAAGGTGCTAGCTTGCCATTCATTTGAAATACAGTGGTACCTCGGGTTACAGACGCTTCAGGTTACAGACGCTTCAGGTTACAGACTCCGCTAACCCAGAAATAGTACCACGGGTTAAGAACTTTGCTTCAGGATGAGAAGAGACATCGCGTGGTGGCGGCACGGCAGCAGCGGGAGGCCCCATTAGCTAAAGTGGTGCTTCAGGTTAAGAACAGTTTCAGGTTAAGCACGGACCTCCAGAAAAAATTAAGTTCTTAACCCGAGGTACCTCTGTACAGGCAATGGCTGGTTTGATGTGCGACCGTGCGCACGTGCATTGCACCGACCCCAGAAGTGGACAGAAAAGGGTGTAGAGGGCTCTCTGCTGATGCTCGCGGGGGTCAGCAATGCAACTCTCTTGCAAAATGGCCACCACCTGTAGTCCCAACACCACCAAAATCTACCTATTGGTGCCTCCAACTTTACTGAAGAAGCTTGCTGTTTGGCGAACTCAGACTGAAAAACTGACAGCTTTCAAAGCTGATGTCGTATGAGGAGGGGAACCATCAGCTTCTTCCTTTCTCTCACAGTTAAAACCCACTCTGTGGTTTATCGTTACTCTGCAATCAGCAGTTGACTCACAGGACACGACAAGAGAGTGTCAAAACTGCAAACTTTCTCCAAAGGAAAGCTTGATACAGCAGTGCATTTAAACAATAGGTCAAGTTTCTGGCAGTGTAACTGGTGTGTAACACGGTGCAACCCACAAAGTCCTGGTTTTGCAACTGTGTGATGAAAAAAAAAAAGCAATTGTCTGGATTAATGCATGGTAAAAATTGTGCAGTTTCTCTCCCTTGAACAGTACGGGCCGGTTCATATGTTCATATTAACCACGTGATCACTACAAGTACAGATTTATCATGGCTAGAGAAATCAGGTGATACATGCATGTGTGAACTTAAAGGTAAAGGGACCCCTGACCGTTAGGTCCAGTCGTGACCAACTCTGGGGTTGCGGCGCTCATCTCGCTTTATTGGCCGAGGGAGCCAGCGTACAGCTTCCGGGTCATGTGGCCAGCAGGACTAAGCCGCTTCTGGAGAACCAGAGCAGCGCACGGAAACGCCGTTTACCTTCCTGCCGGAGCAGTACCTATTTATCTGCTTGCACTTTGACATGCTTTCGAACTGCTAGGTTGGCAGGAGCAGGGACTGAGCAACGGGAGCTCACCCTGTTGCAGGGATTCGAACCTCCGACCTTCTGATCGGCAAGCCCTAGGCTCTGTGAACTAGCTGCACACAAAAGCAGGGACACACTGAGTAGCCTCAAACATGACACCACACATGCTGAGCAGCCTCCCTTGGCATCTGTGTGCACAATGCAAACATCTGTAGGGAGGGCTTTTTCAAATGTATAGGTGTATGTGCAAAGCCCCTTCCTCCAGACATTTGCCGTGTGTCCATGAATGCCAGGAGGGGAGTCACTTAGCATGCACAGTATATGGGGGGGGGATATACACTCTTGTTGTTGTTGTGTCATTTAGTCGTGTCCGACTCTTCGTGACCCCATGGACCAGAGCACGCCAGGCACTCCTGTCTTCCACTGCCTCCTGCAGTTTGGTCAGACTCATGCTGGTAGCTTCGAGAACACTGTCCAACCATCTCGTCCTCTGTCGTCCCCTTCTCCTTGTGCCCTCAATCTTTCCCAACATCAGGGTCTTTTCCAGGGAGTCTTCTCTTCTCATGAGGTGGCCAAAGTATTGGAGCCTCAGCTTCACGATCTGTCCTTCCAGTGAGTACTCAGGGCTGATTTCCTTAAGAATTAAGTTGCGCTATTCACTCAGCGAGTGTGTCTGAATGTTGCACGCTGTGAATATGTGTTCAAATCACTCAAGTGGAGACGTTTATCCCAGTCTGCATGTGCATTGGACTTGAATTTTTAAAAATTCTTGATGCTTTTATTGTTGCGTTGATTTGAGATTTGCTTGTAGAAAGCATTTCATAAATGGAATGAAATAAATAATCTACCGCACTTCAGAATGTGTGTATAGCTCTGTTATGGATAGACATAAATGCAAAAGAGGAAGAGCAATAGAGGAAGTGGTTCCGAATTCCACGCACATTCCCAGCAGAATGTATGTGTGACTCCACTGAGGCTATACGCACATTGTAAAGAGCGAGAGAGGAAGTGGTTTGAAATTTCACACTCATTCACAACATATTGAAGCCAACTGGATGCCTATGGGGAACTGAGAATGGCACATGAATGATGTGTTCATTCACAGTGGTCACTGTGATAGCAGCAGTTAGTTAGTAGGTCCATCTTCTTCCATGGTCTTTTCTTTCTGTCCCCCTTTTCTTTTTCACTCTGAATGCCAAGCTGGGCAAATTCTCAAATATTCCCACCCTTTGGCTGGCATCCCACTGCTTGTATTAAAAATACAGTACCATGTACATCAGTGCCGCTCCTTCCAGAAATGTTGAAAACAGCTGCATATTCATTTTACAGTAAGTAGCCTTGAGAAACACCTAAAACAACACCCCCCCACACACACCAGTGTTAATCAAATATCGGGAGGGGGAAAAAACACCCTTAGCTTCTTCGCTACGCAGAATATAAACCACAATGGAAAAAGAGAGATTTCGGTTTATCTAACAGCAGGCATTTTGTGAGACTCTGCTTTTTCTGTGCATTCATGTCTGAATAAAGAGAGAATCTCCTCCTCCTCATCATCAGTAGTATCCTGCCCTTCATCCAAAGATCACAGACCAATTCACAACATAAAAATGAAAATAAGAGAACACAAAATGCACAATAAAAACAAAAACAAACCAACACCCCCCTCCCACTTAACATTAAGTTTTCAGCTCAGATCTTGAACCTTTAAGCGCAGCCTGGCATCCAGCTATTTAGCAGGAGAAGTTTTCCATGCATAGAGATGTCATGGGCTTGGGAAGGGAGTTCTGCGTGCTGAACCTCTGTCTCAGAGGGTTTGCAAAGGAGCAACAGGTGGCGTCTGTAATCCCGTTTTCAGATAAAACACTGGAAAATCTAAAGTTGACCTAACTGCCACTAGGAAACCTTGCAACAGCCTCTCTTTCACAAGGGTGTTACAGTCCTTGATTCAATCGCACACACTCTCCACCCAGTGCAACCCTGTTTCTTAGACTTAAATAAAAGGTGGTGGTCTCAACTGATAATGGCTGCGTACACAACATACATTTAAAGTGCATGGCTTCCCCTAAGGAATCACGGGAACTGTAGCTTATCCGCCACAGAGATGCAATTCCCAGCACCCTTAAGAAACTACAGTTCCCGTGATTATTGGGGGGAAACCCATGTACAGCATTTTAAATGTGCTTTAAGTGCATTGCGTGTAAACACCCAATATTGTACACACACCTGCAAATGCCATGGGAGAATACTAAAGCTGTTTTCTGATCTTACCAGCTGAAGTCCTGGCCACATTGCAGAGAAGAAGGCAGCAAAGAAGAGCCATTTCCCTCCACCCAACGGACACCATTTCTACCAGCAAAGAGACGAGGGCTGCTTGACTCGAACACTTGCTTTTTTGCACCTAGCAGAGGAAGTGGGGTTTCCACTGTCTGTTCAGGAACTCTCATTGGTCAAGAAGAGTATACTGTATAAAAAAGCCTCGATCGCTATCTCCTGTCCCGCTCATTGGCCCTTGCAAAATCTATTAGCAAGTTTCTTTTTGAAGAACTCTGGGTGATGTTAGCACTTCGTGCAGAACAGGGTTTGTTTGTTTGTTTGTTTGTTTGTTTTTAAAAGGGAAGTCAGATCCAAAATGGGCAGGTAGAAGGAGTCAGAGGCAGTTCAGAAAGAACATCGGGGGGAGTTCAGTCATTCAAGTCATGCAAAACGTTGTGCTGTGTTAGGTAATAGAAAAGGGTGTAGCCCAGACCCTGATCAAGTATACCCATTTCTCTTTCGCCCTGCCAACGACCCTCCCTGCAGACTCCACTGCTCTGGGTATTCACCAATGCTTCTAGAACGAAGGAAATAGTTCTAGAACATGGTTCTACTCCTGTGGTGTTGCGATAAGGGTGGGAAGCCAGAAATGTCCAAGATGGCATTCATAACATAGACCTTACTGGAGCCAACATGGGTGTGAAATATTTGTGTCCCAAATGCACAAAATTATTAAAGCAGTTTGGAAACAGAGCAGTCTTCTGTCTAGGTTCCTCACTAATGAGAGGCAGTCACAAGAGATATGAAGGAATTATGAGTTCTCAATGTTAAGTTGTGGGTGAACATATCAGACAACACAGTGATTCTTCAAACAGCTCTTGTTTATTCACAGGCCAGAACAGAACTGACTGAAGGGTTCAGCCAACCTGCTTATACAGAGCTCCACTACAAAGCAACAGTAACAACTTTCTGTAACTATCGAATCACTGAACATCACTTTCAATTCCTTATTTGCATATGCGGACCTGAGTGAAAACTATCTACAGTATCCCCCTGCTGGCCCAGGGTGAGAACTTCAGTACATAACACTCAACTCTCCCAAGATCCCTCTTTCCTCAAAATCCCAGTCCTGAGGAGCTCCTCCCACTCTGCGCCGATTTCTAAAGGCCGTGGGATTTGACACTCACCAAGAAAGGATTATGCACACATGCAGAAAAGGCATAGGTGCATTGTAGCCACGCATGCTTTGAGCATGAATTATAATCACATGTTGTTGTTGTTGTTTAGTCGTTTAGTCGTGTCCGACTCTTCGTGACCCCATGGACCAGAGCACGCCAGGCACTTCTGTCTTCCACTGCCTCCCGCAGTTTGGTCAGACTCATGTTTGTAGATCCGAGAACACTATCCAACCACCTCGTCTTCTGTCGTCCCCTTCTCCTTGTGCCCTCAATCTTTCCCAACATCAGGGTCTTTGCCAGGGAGTCTTCTCTTCTCATGAGGTGGCCAAAGTATTGGAGCCTCAGCTTCACGATCTGTCCTTCCAGTGAGCACTCAGGGCTAATTTCCTTAAGAATGGATGTGTTTGATCTTCTTGCAGTCCATGGGACTCTCAAGAGTCTCCTCCAGCACTAGAATTCAAAAGCATCAATTCTTCGGAGATCAGCTTTCTTTATGGTCCAGCTCTCACTTCCATACATCACTACTGGGAAAACCATGGCTTTAACTATACGGACCTTTGTTGGCAAGGTGATGTCTCTGCTTTTTAAGATGCTGTCTAGGTTTGTCATTGCTTTTCTCCCAAGAAGCACCATCAAGAGTCTCCTCCAGCACCATATAATCACATACCACTTGGCAATTGTAAATTTTCCTATAAGACCACTACTAGCGGTGGGCAAATCTGTCAATTTCTGTTTCTCTCACTCTCTCATTTTCCTATTCTTAAGTTCTCCACATTTCCACATCATTTTGAAAATTGTTTTTTCCTCTCTTTAAAAAAGTCATCTTGAAAAAAATGATCAGTATTTTTGTGTGAATTTCTTTTACTGTGCACATTTCCCCCCAAATTCTCCAGCCAAGTAATGTGTACAAAAAAATGCAAATAATATGGTGAGTTGTGCATGAAAATGCATATATTACTAGAGGCTCTCTTGCTGATCTTGAAAGAGTGGAGTGACTCCCATGATCTATCTTATTATTACACATATCTCTCTCCTCTACAAAGAATACAGGCAATTTTTCTGAAGCCATACTGGCTCCCCTACAGGACAAGTGAAGCAAAACATTCTATGCTCAGTTGAGGCAAGCACAGTTCACCAGGGGGCACTATGACCCTTTCTGAGAAACTTGATTCAGGACCATCCTTGGCTCAAAGTTCTTGCTCTGGGCTCTTCTGCAACGCTCCCCAAAAGCCACATTTTCCAAATCTGTTTTGTGCTTTGTGGCCCTCTATGGTTCCATACCTATGGGAGTTATTTGCTGAGCATATATTTAAAGTGGGACGTGGGTGGCGCTGTGGTCTAAACCACTGAGCTGCTTGGGCTTGCCGATCAGAAGGTTGGCGGTTCGAATCCCCACAACGAGGTGAGCTCCTGCTGCTCTGTCCCAGCTCCTGCCAACCTAGCAGTTTGAAAGCACACCAGTGCCAGTAGATAAATAGGTACTGCTGTGACAGGAAGGTAAATGCTGTTTCCATGCGCTCTGGATTCCGTCACGGGGTTCCATTGCGCCAGAAGTGGTTCAGTCCTGCTGGCCACATGACCCGGAAAGCTGTCTGTGGACAAACGCCGGCTCCCTCAGCCTGAAAGCGAGATGTGCGCCGCAACCCCATAGTCACTTTTGACTGGATTTAACCGTACCTTTACCTAGGTTTAAAGTAGATACTTAATTGGGCAAATTAAATGACTTTGGATATGCAGAAGATGTTAAAAAAACTAATTTAAGGAACTGCAGTAAGAGGGGGAAGGAAGTCAAACTCTGAAAAGTTAAAATGTCTGTAAAATTAATGAAATGTATAAATTTGAAAAGTATATATATAAAAACTTGCTACTTTGCATCTAGCATGCAGGGGTCTGGTGGAGGATGGAAGTGACACAGAGGAGGAGTTAAGGGAGGGGGGAAATGGGATAACCCCAAAACCTTGAAATTACAAATGCATGTTACACAGCACAGTGGCATGTAATTGATTTAGAAATGCTTTTTGCATTATTGCTGAAACACGGGTTTTAGCGCCGGGGGGGGGGAACAGTGGGGATAACCCCTAAGCTAAATAACAGCACAGGGAGTAAGCTAAGTGCATGAGTAAAGGTAAAGGTAAAGGTACCCCTGCCCGTACGGGCCAGTCGTGTCCGACTCTAGGGTTGTGCACCCATCTCACTTAAGAGGCCGGGGGCCAGCGCTGTCCACAGACACTTCCGGGTCACGTGGCCAGCGTGACAAGCTGCATCTGGCGAGCCAGCGCATGGAAACGCCGTTTACCTTCCCGCTAGTAAGCGGTCCCTATTTATCTACTTGCACCCGGGGGTGCTTTCGAACTGCTAGGTTGGCAGGCGCTGGGACCGAGCAATGGGAGCGCACCCCGCCGCGGGGATTCGAACCACTGACCTGACGATCGGCAAGTCCTAGGCGCTGAGGTTTTACCCACAGCGCCACCTGCGTCCCGGGATTAGCCATGAGTAGTTGTGGCTAAGCCTCGGCTAACAGAAGATCATATCTCCTTACTTCTCTGAAATCCTTTGCAGCCCCACCTTTCTAACTGAATAGGTGGTTGCCACTTCCTAAGCAAACACTTTCTCACAGCCACATGCCTAAACCACATCCTAATCCCAATACTGACTGCCCTGTGTTAATTCTGAGCACGTTGACACTAAGCAGGCACCTGGTTCTGCTACCTCTCAGTCTCGGGGTTCTCCCAGGTGGGGGCTGAATATTGCAAACTGATCATAGGCAGGTGACACATTTTTCGGTAACTTTTCGGATTTCCCACCCAAAATGTAAATCTGGATTATATGGCTGGGGGTGGGGGGAGAATAGTGGCCGGCATTTTGATTCCAGCAGTGCTGTGAAAAGCCTGCATGCACAAGAAGCATAGATACATGTCAGGATTAAGCACCTTTACCACCCGTGCTGTCTCCCCCACCAGTGATAGCAGAGCTAGGGAACCTGCAGCTCTCCAGATGTTGTTGGACTCCCACTAGCCCACTAGCCACAGTCATCATAGCTCCACAGCATGTTTCCCCCATAAGGCCACCGTGTCTGTTACCTTTGCAGGGAGAATTGCTCCTCCAGTAGTGCCTGGAATGCAGGCAGACCAGATCCATAGAGAGACTTCTCACACCAGTGACTGGGAACGCTAGGAGGGGAAGCAGCCACCTGATCCAGCCGACCTAGACACACAACCAGCGATGCATCAAGTGAGCATCTTCCCATCAACAGCACATTGCCAGGAAGGTGGTGCTTGAAATGGTCCTTTGGTGCAATGGTGGAGTTCAGAATCAAGCTCAGTCACTGAAGTCACCACCCTCCCATGCTAATACTTGGGCTTAAGAAAAAGGGAGCCAATTGTTATTTGGGCAGTGTGGGATAGAGAGGGATAGAGAGACAGAGAGAGGGATAGAGAGACAGAGAGAGATAGAGAGGAATAGAGAGAGATAGAGAGATATAGAGAGAGAGAGAGAGAGAGAGAAGGATAGAGAGACAGAGAGAGATAGAGAGGGACAGAGAGAGAGAGATAGAGATAGATATATAGAGAGGGATAGAGAGACAGAGAGAGATAGAGAGGGATAGAGAGAGATAGCAGTTGCATTGGAAGTAAGCATGGACACCGCAGGGATTTGAACCCCGTCCTGGGAACCAGGAGCGCCGACCACCAGTGTCTTTTGCTTTTTTTTTGAGCAATGCAACAAGGGGAAAAGCAAAACCTGAGAGAACATTCTGTGAATGTTCTCTCAGGAAAAAGAAAACCTTAAGAGGTTAAGAAGAGCTCTTTGGAGAGAAAGAAAAGCAGAAAAGAAAATGAGGAAAAGGAGAGACCAATACAAAAGACATTGTTTTGAAAACAGACAACTGAATGGTAGAATGTGAACTTACCTAAAGCAGTGCAGTCCTAATGCAGGTGACTCTCACTTCAAGAACAGTGAACTCTGGGAAGCCTGAAGGAAAGAAGAGCTGGAACAAAAGAAGAAGTCTTCTCCTACCTGCAAGTGAACCTCATCGTGATGACACAGAATAGGGCCTCTTCTGACAACTCTGTCACTGCAACATGAAAGTGTCTTAGCACAATGAGTTGCAGATGGAACACAACAGAGATTTTCTCCCTGGCCAACCAAGGGATACTCACCTAAATGTCCTTCAGTCGTGGAATACCATTTTGTCCGCCATTTTATTTGAAGCTGGATGAGCCGTTAATCTAGAGGGGCAGAACAGAGACATCTAGAATCACTAGTTTGTCCCCAGTCACCTTCCACCAATCTTACAGAAAATGAGATTATTATTTTTTAAAACAGCTTTCTTACCACCATGACTTCTGGGAC